>NW_024402856.1:0-43544 GCF_007990345.1 Gossypium hirsutum
TAAACGTTCAAAAGCGTTACTTGCAATTATTGCAAGCTGAATTTGTTTCTTTTAATTAACTGTTTTAGTTTAATATAATTACTGATCATTAATTTAACTTATCTTAAAGTTTAATACATGAGTTAGTTATTGAACTTTATTAAATAGATGCTCTTAATTGATCTAGTTCCTAGGATTTTATTGATGCATAATTAAGTTCTTTAAATTATGCTTCTTTAATTAAACTAGTTGCTGGAATAATTATTGCATATATGTTTTAGTTCATTATTTAAGTAAGTTTAATATGTGTTATGATTAATAAGTGTTTTAATGTGTTTAATAAACTCATTTTAATGTGTTTATTGCAGGTGACTTTTTAGCTTATAGTGGTTACAATTCAAGGCTGTTACACATTAATAAGTGGCTGTTCAAGTTCTTTTGAGTTACAATTAAAGGGGCTGTTAAAAAAAGGAGCTTAAAGATCATTAAAAGGAGTTTTTAAAGAGCATTTTATGCCCTTTAAAATTCAGCAGCAACTCTTCCACTTCCAGCCTTTTTTGGAGCTTTTAAGAGAAATTAATCAAGCCTTTGAATGTCATTAAGGAGCTGGTAAGAGATGGTGTCTATTCAACTAGCCAAGGACAACTCAAGAGTCATTTCTAAGCCATTAAAGACATTCAAATCAGCTGAATTAAAGTGATTTTATGGAAGGAGTTATTTGGTTCAAAGAATAAGAAAAGACATCAGTTTTTTATGGCACATTAAGTGGATGTTTTTGACCATTCGGTTACCTTGTTCTAGCATTATAAATAGATGTAATCAGCCATAGAGGGAACAACTTTTGCTGAATATAGATGAAATATTTGAATTGTGAGCTATCCAATTCTCTTTGTTCTTTCGGAATTGATTTGACTTATCAAGCATAGCTTGTGGCGTCCATCTTTTCTTTGTTGCTGAACTTATCACTTTGGTGTGCGTTCAATATACCTTTTCTATCATAGTTATAGGTCAAGTTCTTCTGTTTCTTTAACGAAAACCTAAGACCATTTGAGATTCGGGTCAACAATTCGTATTGTTGTTCATTTTCGTCTTAGCAATTATTTGTTTGTTTCTTTATTTTTTTATTACTTTGTTTGAAGCATTATTCTATTTTTTCATTTTAAAACCGAACGAATCCATCCTTACTCAATTCACATTGGGCAACACATAGACTCAAACATCACGAGACGAGTTCGTATCAAATTGGTATCAAAGCTAGCAAATTTGGAGTAAGAATCGACATTGTCGGCAATACGGTATAGTAGTTTCTTCAAAAAAAATTTCAAAAAAAATTCAAAAAAATTCAAAAAAATTCAAAAAAAAATTTTGGTTTCCATTCAAACTCAAGAGATTGGATATCAAGTTGAAAAAAAATTCGTGAAAAAACAAATTCCTGAAAAAAAAATTCGTGAAAAAAAGAAGAAGCTAGTTTTGAAATTTTGTTGTTGTTTGCTGCCCAAATTATAGTATTACTACCTTCTACTATTCGCCACATCCAACCTTTCATTTCTTGATCAAGCCTACTTTCCTTTGTCCTACAATATTCTTACCAAGCCCAAACATCAAGGTGTAAGCCGACCCACAACAACTGCTTTTAAGTTTAAATAATTCCTAAGAACTTAGAGAGGAGGAGTGAGTGGAAAGAGGCAAGAGAGTGGTGAGTTTATTCGAGAGTATAAAAGCCAAGGAAGTGAGATTTCTTTGTGAGTGGATAGTGAGATTCTTTGTTGTGAGTTCATTTTAAAAAAAATATGTCACGAAGTCCGGAAAGAAATCAAAATGTGGAAGGAGGGTTCCGTCCCGTAAGAAATGTTGGAGGAGGAGTGCCAGATCTTACCCTTCAAGCAATTATGCGAGAGATGGAGCGATTATTTGATAGAAAACTTGAACCAATTGAAGATCGATTATATCGAGTCGAGAGACGAGAACAACGTGAGATGACTCCGAAAGATGCAAGACAAGAGCGAGAACGTCCAATCAAGATCCTTATGAAGCAAGTGGACAAGAAAGTATCACTCATCTGCCCAAAGTGTACGACGTCGAGGCCATCAACGACAACGAGGTCCTAGAGATCGTGAACGACCAGATGACAATCTTAAGAATATCAAGATGACAATTCCACCATTCCAAGGTAAGAATGACCCTGAACCTATTTGGAGTGGGAAAAGAAGATTGAGCTTGTTTTTGATTGCCACAACTATTCGGAGAGTAAAAAGGTGAAACTCGCGGCAATTGAGTTTTCTGATTATGCCATAGTGTGGTGGGACCAGCTTGTAACTAGTCGACGACGAAATGGTGAAAGACCCATCTCTACTTGGGGAGAAATGAAATCAGTCATGCGAAAAAGATTTATTCCATCATACTACCATCGAGATCTTTATCAACGACTTCAAAACCTTACTCAAGGAAATAGAAGTGTTGAAGATTATTATAAGGAGATGGAGATAGCGATGATTCGAGCTGATATCGAGGAGGATCGAGAGGCAACCATGGCTAGGTTCCTTGCAGGTTTAAACCGTGACATTGCCAACATAGTTGAACTACAACACTATGTTGAAGTGATGGACATGGTTCACATGGCGATTAAGGTTGAAAAACAACTTAAGCGAAAAGGAGTTAGTAGACCCTATGCCAATTCTTCAACCAACAAATGGAATCAAGGAGTCAACAAACCCCCTGTTAGAACAAAAGAGCCGACTGTAGCAGTTAAATCAAATCAACCCATTGGAGAGACAAGTCGAAATAAAAATGAGCAAGCACCAAATCGCACGAGAGACATAAGATGTTTCAAGTGTCAAGGCCGAGGGCACATAGCTAGTCAATGTCCCAATCGACGAATTATGGTGATAAGAGCTGATGGAGAAGTTGAGTCGGAGGAAGAGGATGAAAATGAACCTGAAATGCCATCCGATGATGAAGATTTAGAGTTACCCGTTGAAGGAGAAATTCTTGTGGTGAAGCGTAGCCTCAGTATTCAAAGTGTTGAAACTGATCAACAAAGGGAGAATATTTTTCACACTCGATGCCACATTCAAGGCAAGGTATGTAGTATGATCATTGATGGTGGCAGCTGTACTAATGTAGCTAGTATTATGTTGGTGGAAAAGCTAGGTTTGGCTACAACTAAACATCCAACTCCATACAAGTTGCAATGGCTAAATGATGGAGGTGAGCTGAAAGTAACAAAACAAGCTGTGGTGGCATTTTCTATTGGAAAGTACCAAGATGAAGTGGTGTGCGATGTAGTTCCTATGCATGCGGGACATCTACTTTTGGGACGTCTATGGCAGTTTGATAGGCGCGTGATCTATGATGGTTATACAAATCGCTATACATTCAAGCATCGAGGCAAGAATGTAACTTTAGCACCATTGACTCCAAAGCAAGTGTACCAAGATCAATTGAAGTTGAAGGAAAAGATTGAAAAAGAGAGAGACAAGAAAAATGAAAAAAAGAAAGAAAAAATTGTTGATCTGGAGGTAAAAGTACGAGAGGAACAAGAAAGTCAAAAAGAAATTGAGAGTGGTAAAATGAGCGTATTTGCGAGAGAAAAAGAGATAAGAAAATCATTGTTGTTGCATCAACCCGTACTTGTACTTATGTACAAGGAATGCTTATTTGATGCTAACGAACTTGATAATTCTTTACCTTTGTCTATTGTTTCATTGCTTCAGGAATTCAAAGACGTTTTCCCGGAAGATGTGCCAAGTGGATTGCCTCCTTTTCGAGGTATTGAACACCAAATAGACTTTATTCCCGGAGCTACAATTCCAAATCGACCAGCTTATCGAAGCAACCCAGAGGAAACTAAAGAGTTGCAACGACAAGTGGCGGAATTAATGGAAAAAGGCTATATACGGGAGAGTTTAAGTCCGTGTGCGGTTCCCGTTCTGTTGGTGCCTAAAAAAGATGGTTCATGGAGGATGTGCGTAGATTGCCGAGCTATCAACAAAATTACCGTCAAATACCGACATCCCATTCCTAGACTTGATGATATGTTAGACGAGCTTAGTGGAGCAAAATTGTTCTCTAAGATTGATCTGAAAAGCGGGTATCATCAAATTCGTATGCGGGAGGGGGACGAGTGGAAGACTGCGTTTAAGACTAAATATGGTTTGTATGAGTGGTTAGTGATGCCTTTTGGCCTCACCAATGCACCGAGTACTTTCATGAGGTTGATGAACCACGTTTTGAGGTCATTCATTGGTCGTTTTTGCGTAGTTTATTTTGATGATATTTTAATTTACAGCAAATCATTAATTGAACATCTTGAACATTTGCATGCTATTTTGAAGGTTTTACGAAAGGAAGTATTGTATGCAAACCTTAAGAAATGTAACTTTTGTACTGACAAAGTTGTTTTTCTAGGTTTTGTTGTAAGTGCGAATGGATTAGAGGTGGACCAAGAGAAGATTAAAGCAATACAAGAATGGCCACGACCGAATAACATCAGCCAAGTTAGAAGCTTTCATGGCCTTGCAAGCTTCTATAGGAGGTTTGTACTGAATTTTAGCACTCTTGCTGCCCCATTAATCGGTATTATAAAAAAAAATCACCTTTTATTTGGTCTGATGAGCAAGAATCTGCTTTTGTTAAAATCAAAGATTGCTTGACTAATGCTCCACTTTTATGTTTGCCGAATTTTAACAAAATTTTCGAGGTAGAATGTGATGCTTCTGGAATAGGAATAGGTGCGGTTTTAACGCAAGATGGGCGACCGGTGGCTTATTTTAGCGAGAAACTTAATGGAGCTACGCTCAATCCCACATATGACAAAGAAATGTACGCATTGATACGTGCATTAGAAACATGGCAGCATTACCTTTGGCCTAAGGAGTTCGTTATAGACACGGACCATGAGGCTTTGAAGCATTTGAGAGGGCAAACTAAGCTTAACAAACGACATGCAAAATGGGTAGAATTCTTAGAATCCTTTCCATATGTGATTAAGTATAAGCAAGGTAAGGAAAATATCATTGCAGATGCTTTATCGAGAAGGTATGCTCTTTTAAATTATTTGGATGTTAAGTTACTTGGTTTGCTTATTTAAAGGAATTATATGCTGATGATTCTGATTTTGGAGAAGTTTACAAGTTATGTATGCAAGGTGCATATGACAGGTACTATCAGCAAGATGGATTCCTATTTCGAGAAAATAAGTTGTGCATTCCCCAAGGATCAACTAGAAATTTGCTGGTTCATGAAGCACATAGTGGGGGTTTAATGGGACATTTTGGTATTGCCAAAACTTTGGCCGTTCTTCAAGAACACTTTTATTGGCCAAAGATGAAACGAGATGTGGCTAAAGTGTGCAATCGCTGTATTGTTTGCAAGAAGGCGAAATCAAGGGTCCAGCCACATGGACTTTATACTCCATTATCGATTCCAGAAATGCCATGGATGGATATATCTATGGACTTTATTTTGGGTCTTCCTAGAACAAAGAATGGCAAAGATTCTGTGTTTGTTGTAGTTGATCGGTTTTCAAAAATGGCTCATTTCATTGCATGTAACAAAACTGACGATGCTTTAAATGTTGCCAATCTATTTTTTAGGGAGATTGTACGATTGCATGGAATTCCAAGAACCATTGTTTCGGATCGAGACACTAAATTTCTCAGCCACTTTTGGAGGACTTTATGGGGAAAGATTGGAACTAAGCTATTATTTTCCACAACAAGTCATCCCCAAACTGATGGCCAAACAGAGGTTGTTAATAGAGTTCTGTCAACACTACTGCGGGCCATTATACGTAAGAATTTAAAAACTTGGGAGGAGTGTCTACCTCACATTGAATTTGCATACAATCGATCGGTACATTCAGCTACCAAGTTTTCACCATTTGAGCTAGTGTATGGATTTAATCCCTTAACTCCATTGGATTTATTGCCTTTACCTTTTGATAAATTGGTGCATGTAGATGGAAAGAAAAAGGCAGATTTTGTGAAACAATTACATCAGCGAGTTAGGGATAATATTGAACGAAGAACGGAGCAATATGCACATCAAGTTAACAAGGGCCGTAAACGAGTAATATTTGAACCTGGTGATTGGGTTTGGATTCACATGCGCAAGGAGAGATTTCCCGTTCAAAGACGATCCAAACTATTACCACGAGGAGATGGACCTTTTCAAGTCTTGGAGAGAATTAATGATAACGCTTATAAGTTGATTTACCTGGTGAGTATGGGGTTAGTGCTACTTTTAATGTTGCTGATTTATCTCTTCTCGATGTAGGTGACGATTTGGGAGCAAATTGCCTCGAAGAGGGGGGGAATGATGCAACCTTAGCCCGGGGAAATTACTACCGAATCCATTGAGCTACCACGAGGACCAATAACTCGATCACGAGCTAAGAGATTTCGAAATGCAATAGCAAGCTATGTGGAACGAGCTTGGAAAGAGGGAGTGGTCGGATTTGATAGTCGTGCTTCAAACCGTTCAAAAGGCGTTACTTGCAATTTATTGCAAGCTGAATTTGTTTCTTTTAATTAACTTGTTTAAGTTTAATAAATAAGTTGCTGATCAATTAATTTAACTTATCTTATAGTTTTAATACATGAGTTAGTTATTGAACTTTATTAAATAAGATGCTTCTTAATTGATCTAGTTCCTAGGATTATTTATTGATGCATAAATTAAGTTCTTTAAATTATGCTTCTTTAATTAAACTAGTTACTGGAATAATTATTGCATATATGTTTTAGTTCATTTATTTAAGTAAGTTTAATATATGTTATGATTAATAAGTGTTTTAATGTGTTTAATAAACTTATTTTAATGTGTTTATTGCAGGTGACTTTTTAGCTTATAGTGGTTACAATTCAAGGCTGTTACACATTTAATAAGTGGCTGTTCAAGTTCTTTTGAGTTACAATTAAAGGGGCTGTTAAAAAAAGGAGCTTAAAGATCATTAAAAGGAGTTTTTAAAGAGCATTTTATGCCCTTTAAAATTCAGCAGCAACTCTTCCACTTCCAGCCTTTTTTGGAGCTTTTAAGAGAAATTAATCAAGCCTTTGAATGTCATTAAGGAGCTGGTAAGAGATGGTGTCTATTCAACTAGCCAAGGACAACTCAAGAGTCATTTTCTAAGCCATTAAAGACATTCAAATCAGCTGAATTAAAGTGATTTTATGGAAAGAGTTATTTGGTTCAAAGAATAAGAAAAGACATCAGTTTTTTATGGCACATTAAGTGGATGTTTTTGACCATTCGGTTACCTTGTTCTAGCATTATAAATAGATGTAATCAGCCATAGAGGGAACAACTTTTTGCTGAATATAGATGAAATATTTGAATTGTGAGCTATCCAATTCTCTTTGTTCTTTCGGAATTGATTTGACTTATCAAGCATAGCTTGTGGCGTCCATCTTTTCTTTGTTGCTGAACTTATCACCTTTGGTGTGGCGTTCAATATACCTTTGGTTCCTATCATAGTTGATAGTGGGTCAAGGTTCCTTTCCTGTTTCCTTTAACCGAAAACACCTAAAGACCATTTTGAGATTCGGGTCAACAATTCGTTATTGTTGGTTCATTTTCGGTCTTAGCCAATTAATTTGTTATTGTTTCCTCTTTATTTTGTTTATTACCTTTGTTTGAAGCCATTATCTCTATTTTGTTTCATTTTAAAACCGAAACGAATCCATCCTTACTCAATTCACGATTGGGCAACACATACGACTCAAAACATCACGAGACGAGTTCGTATCAGGATAAATGAGCTTAAACACCAGAAACGATTCAACACTAAAAAGTGTCACCCCGATTTCTATTCGGTTCAAGGTGGGATTGCGGAATTGTAGAAGGGTTGGACGCCACACCAAAGCAAGGTGATAAGTTCAAAAGAGAACGATAGACGCCACTAGCACGCTAGATAAGTCAGATCGAAACTCGTACGAATTTAGAGAGGAGAAAACTCACTCTTTGAACAAAGTTCATTCAAATGATCAAAAGTCAAAAGTCCTTTTACAATGAAAATGAACAACTATTTATAGTGTTCAGCTAGGTAGCCGAATGGCCAAAACAAAGACTTAATGTCTAAGTAATTAATTAGGCTAGAAAATGCTAGAAAATTTTGGAAATAAAAAACTAAATTGCTGGAGCTAAATTCAGCTGAATTTGAAGCTCAAGGGACGATTTCTAGAAGAGCAAATGCACTTGGAGAAATGGCAGCAGCTAGGTTCAGCCAATTGAGCTTAAATGAGCTCATTAAAATGTAATTCTTGGTTGAAAAGAGACCAGCATTAAAGGTGAACGTGAACAGCCTTGAAGGTGTGAAAAAGGAGTTGGAAAAGTCTTTGGAAGTGATACGAACTCGTCTCGTGATGTTTTGAGTCGTATGTGTTGCCCAATCGTGAATTGAGTAAGGATGGATTCGTTTCGTTTTAAAATGAAACAAAATAGAGATAATGGCTTCAAACAAAGGTAATAAACAAAATAAAGAGGAAACAATAACAAATTAATTGGCTAAGACCGAAAATGAACCAACAATAACGAATTGTTGACCCAAATCTCAAAATGGTCTTTTGGTGTTTTTCGGTTAAAGGAATCAGAAAAGGAACCTTGACCCACTATCAACTATGATAGGAACCAAAGGCATATTGAACGCCACACCAAAGGTGATAAGTTCAGCAACAAAGAAAAGATGGACGCCACAAGCAATGCTTGATAAGTCAAATCAATTCCGAAAGAACAAAGAGAATTGGATAGCTCACAATTCAAATATTTCATCTATATTCAGCAAAAAATCTTTCTCTCTATGGCTGATTACATCTATTTATAATGCTAAAACAAGGTAACCGAATGGTCAAAAACATCTACTTAATGTGCCATAAAAACTGATGTCTTTTCTTATTCTTTGAACCAAATAACTCCTTCCATAAAATCAGTTTAATTCAGCTTATTTGAATGTCTTTAATGGCTTAGAAAATGACTCTTGAGTTGTCCTTGGCTAGTTGAATAGACACCATCTCTTAATCAGCTCCTTAATGACATTCAAAGGCTTGATTAATTTCTCTTGAAAGCTCCAAAAACGGCTGGAAGTGGAAGAGTTGCTGCTGAATTTTAAAGGGCATAAAATGCTCTTTAAAAACTCCTTTAATGATTTTTAAGCTCCCTTTATAACAGCCCCTTTAATTGTAACTCAAAAGAACTTGAACAGCCACTTAATTAAATGTGTAACAGCCTTGAATTGTAACCACTATAAGCTAAAAAGTCACCTGTAATAAACACATTAAAATGATTTTATTAAACAAATGAAAACACTTATTAATCATAACAAACATTAAACTTACTTAAATAAATGAACTAAAACATATATGCAATAATTATTCCAGCAACTAGTTTAATTAAAGAAGCATAATTTAAAAAACTTAATTTATGCATCAATAAATAATCCTAGGAACTAGATCAATTAAGAACAACACTTATTAAATAAATTTCAACAAAAACACTTATTAATTAAAACTAAGATGAGTTGAATAAATGTCCAGCAACTCATTTATTAAACTAAGATGCTTAAATGCATGGTTTTGAAATGCAAATTTAACTAACATGAAAGTTACATAATTAAACTAACTTGACTTAATTTAATGATGCAAACTTAACTAACATGAAAGTTACATAATGCATGACTTTATTAAATGCAGAACACATATTAATGATGTGCAAACTATGACATAATTAAAAACACAAACTAAAATAACTAAAAATTAATGAATCAAAGTCCTTATTTTCCAGCAGCCAAATTGACAAACTAAAATTAAAAAATTCATTTTGCACTTGGGCCCCTCGAGTTTGGACCAATCTCGGTAGCGTCGAGTTGTGTCGTAACATGATGCGACCGGGATCGCATCATACCCTCCCTCTTGAAAACGATTTGTCCTCAAATCGGGCCACTTGCTCGAGAAAAAGTTTTCAAGATCATGACCCCCTTTGTTCATGATCCGAAAAGAATTATTTTCAAAATTCTGAGAACCACAAATGGCTCGGCAAGAAAGAAGGTCATTTGCATGCCATCCCTCTTTAGAAGGGTACCACCTAAGATCGTCACCTACAAAACAATAAAACAAATTAGTGACACAATGAAGGTTAAACACAAAAGAACTTTCCAGGATTTTAGTCACAACTTGAACAAATAAACTCAAAAGAACAACACATGAATCAATATCGGGATCAAAAATAGAAATTGGTTTTACCTTTTTCTTCGATGGAAACAAACCTGATTCACAAGGTATTTGAAGATTATAGTTTTGACAATTAGAATTCCATGGTCCAAATCCCTTTAACAATGATATGGAACAACATTCACCGGGATCAAAGACAAAGTTTTTGTTCACCATTTCAATTTGACAAGAAAAATTTGTGGCTAGTAACTTATGAAGAACTTGAAGCACATTAAAGTTAAAATCATGCAACACATGTTTGAATCCATTAAGCAACAATATACAACAACCTCCAGAATAAAAAATTTGATTTTGACTTGGCAAGCCAACGAAATTCATATGTTTGGTTTTCGAACTAAATAAAGATAAAACTTGAAACAAATAGAAGGGGTCAACACATTGATTCAAAATACAATTTTGATACTCACCTTCGCTTGACGTCAACTTAGGAATACAGGCTCCGGGTTTAAAAACATGGTTTTGATCGGTCGTTCCGTAACATAACAAAAACTTCACTTTCACCAAGACATCACACATGCCAAATAAAGAAGATGTAGGGAAAAATAAATTCAAACAATCAAATCTCTCAAATCTCATGCAAATATACGAAGATTTCTCACTAAGAGTTAAAAAATTTTCATTACCATCACGATCAAACATATTGAGCGTTTCACATGAAAGTTCTTTATCAAACATGATCAGATTTTGTATTTGTGGATTTAATCGAACAACATCAAAAGATTTTTCAACACAAAACAAATTGAGTGAACAACTCTTCATGCCTCTACTTAAAACGAATTTATCAACCATAAATAGCGAGTAACAATTAACCAAATCAAAATAAGGAGATCTTTTTAAAACTAGGTTATCGAAAATTTTATCAACAACTTTCAAACCTGATTGCCATGATTCATTGACTAAAAACTCCTTACCTTGCTTACCTTTAAGCGCTTGAACCTTACCTTTTTCGATCAAATGGAATCGTCTCTCATCAGAAAGGTAATGAAGTTGAAACTTGTCATTTGAATCTCTAGAAACTTGGAAAGAAGAAACAATACGAGGACAACTTGCAGATTGGTTAGTAAAAACATTCCTCGCTTTTTCTTGTTGACTTTCATCTTTTCCACTCGTTTCTTTTTCAACTTCTCTTTCTTTTTCCACAATCTCTTTGTTTGTTGAAAACTCACTTTCACTCATCAATTCTCTTTCATTTTCAACAACACTTGTTTCTCGCACTCTTTCTTTTCTTTCTCCAATCTTTTTCTCTTTTTCAATTTTTGTTTCTTTTTCGGTTTCTTTTTCTCTCATCACTCTTTTTCTTCTCTCAACTTTATTACAAAATGGCGATAATACAAAAGAATCAGAACAATAGACTTTTCGTTGGAAAGAAGTGGAAGAATCTTCATAAGAGTCACGATCAACTCTTCGTGAATAAACCTCCATGGATGAGTTCTTATATGAAACACATTCACTTCTTCGTAAGGATTTTTTCGTAGATGAATACTTTGTTGCATACGAAGAATGACTTGTGCTTTCTCGTTCGTTACCTTGATAGGCTTCAAACTTGTAGCTGGATTTATTTCGGCCTAAATTCCTTGAAGAATAGGAATCTGGATAAGAGTCTCTTTTCACATATTCGTCGAATGTTTGTCTCCTTGATGATCTCATTTTCGTCCTTTCATTTGGATAAATTTTCTCCCATTGGGTTCTTGCTCGATGACTCCGCTCTTCGACACGATCCAATCATTTCTTGATGAGTTTTTGATCAAATAGATGCTCCATTTTATGCGTAAAGGCTTGGAGTGTAAAATCTGGCACACTTCCTCCAACAATTCTTACAGGACGGAATCCAACTCCCTTGTCTAAATTTTTTTCCAGACTTCGTGACATTTTTTTAAAGAACTCACAACAAAGAAAATCTCACTATCCACTCACAAAGAAATCTCACTTCCTTGGCTTTTTTTTCTCTCGAATAAACTCACTACTCTCTTGCCTCTTTCCACTACTCCTCCTCTCTAAGTTCTTTCGGAATTGATTTGACTTATCAAGCATTGCTTGTGGCGTCTGTTTGCATCATTAAATTAAGTCAAGTTAGTTTAATTATGTAACTTTCATGTTAGTTAAATTTGCATTTCAAAACCATGCATTTAAGCATCGTAGTTTAATAAATGAGTTGCTGGAAATTTATTCAACTCATCTTAGTTTTAATTAATAAGTGTTTTTGTTGAACTTTATTTAATAACTGTTGTTCTTAATTAATCTAGTTCCTAGGATTATTTATTGATGCATAAATTAAGTTTTTTTAAATTATGCTTCTTTAATTAAACTAGTTGCTGGAATAATTATTGCATATATGTTTTAGTTCATTTATTTAAGCAAGTTTAATATTTGTTATGATTAATAAGTGTTTTCATTTGTTTAATAAACTCATTTTAATGTGTTTATTACAGGTGACTTTTTAGCTTATAGTGGTTACAATTCAAGGCTGTTACACATTTAATTAAGTGGCTGTTCAAGTTCTTTTGAGTTACAATTAAAGGGGCTGTTATAAAGGGAGCTTAAAAATCATTAAAGGAGTTTTTTAAAGAGCATTTATGCCCTTTAAAATTCAGCAGCAACTCTTCCACTTCCAGCCGTTTTTGGAGCTTTCAAGAGAAATTAATCAAGCCTTTGAATGTCATTAAGGAGCTGGTTAAGAGATGGTGTCTATTCAACTAGCCAAGGACAACTCAAGAGTCATTTTCTAAGCCATTAAAGACATTCAAATCAGCTGAATTAAAGTATTTTTATGGAAGGAGTTATTCGGTTCAAAGAATAAGAAAAGACATCAGTTTTTTATGGCACATTATGATACGAGTCACAAAAGCCCAAATTCTTGAAGGCGAGGCCCAATAAGCAAATTCCCAGCCCAATCAAGAAATCCATCCATACTTAGTTGAAAATCGGGCCAAATTGTCAAAGTGGCCCAAGTTGTAAAGTTTTATTTTTATTTTTATTTATTTACTTACTTAGTTTAAATTTTTATGTCAATATTCAGTCCAAGAGTCCCAGATAAAATGACCTTTGACCAAATTTCCATATTAAAATAATTAGGAGTTTTTTTTATTTTAGTTTTCTAATTAGATTAGGACTAGTTATAAGGCCTATTTAAAGGCATGGCTGTCCACCTTGTTAAACACTTATCATTATTATTAAAATTTCAGATTTGTTGAGAGCAGAATTTTCTTTGAGTTTTCTCCAAGATTTCTCTCTTGAGTTTTCTTTAGAAGTTGTTTTAACAATCTTGTGATTGTGGGAGCCATCTTCAACCTTCTTCTTGCCATTGATATTCTTTGGAGGGGAGATTAGAGCCGTTTGAAGGGAGTTGTGAGATCTTTCGGGATTTCAAGGCTTCTTAGGACTTATCTTTTAATTTCTTACTGTCAATTCTTTCTTTATTTCTGCTTGTGCCGAATCTTTATCTAATTTATTTTCTGTTCTTATTGTGTTTTTAGCCTTTTTCTATCTTAAGGAATTAGCCCAAAAATCCCCAATTTCTAGGGTTCTTGCCGATTCATCCATACTCTTTTTGGGAGAAATTAGAGTGCCGAAATTTGGGGAAAACTATCTGGGTGTTCAATTGGGCAGAATCGCAATCTCTTCTAGGGTTTCAAGATTCCTTATTAACACTTATTTCTATTCTCTATTTGATTCTTTACTGTTTTGGGGATTTTATTTCAGATCTGAAAATTCAAAAATCTAATCTTTTAATTTTCTGTTTCATTTCAGATCTAATTGTTTAGGGTTTTCGTAGGAGTTTCTCGTGACTTGGCAACTCGATCTTGGTCCACGCGCAACCCTATATCATTAGGTATCCCAAAATGCCCAAAATCTGATACCAAATGATATAGGGTTGCGCGCAGACCAAGAACGAGTTGCCAAGTCACGAGAAACTCCTACGAAAACCCTAAACAATTAGATCTGAAACGAAATAGAAAATTAAAAGATTAGATTTTTGAATTTTCAGATCTGAAATAAAATCCCCAAAACAGTAAAGAATCAAATAGAGAATAGAAATAAGTGTTAATAAGGAATCTTGAAACCCTAGAAGAGATTGCGATTCTGCCCAATTGAACACCCAGATAGTTTTCTCCAAATTTCGGCAATCTAATTTCTCCCAAAAAGAGTATGGATGAATCGGCAAGAACCCTAGAAATTGGGGATTTTTGGGCTAATTCCTTAAGATAGAAAAAGGCTAAAAACACAATAAGAACAGAAAATAAATTAGATAAAGATTTGGCACAAGCAGAAATAAAGAAAGAATTGACAGTAAGAAATTAAAAGATAAGTCCTAAGAAGCCTTGAAATCTCGAAAGATCTCACAACTCCCTTCAAACGGCTCCAATCTCCCCTCCAAAGAATATCAATGGCAAGAAGAAGGTTGAAGATGGCTCCCACAATCACAAGATTGTTAAAACAACTTCTAAAGAAAACTCAAGAGAGAAATCTTGGAGAAAACTCAAAGAAAATTCTGCTCTCAACAAATCTGAAATTTTAATAATAATGATAAGTGTTTAACAAGGTGGACAACCATGCCTTTAAATAGGCCTTATAACTAGTCCTAATCTAATTAGAAAACTAAAATAAAAAAAACTTCTAATTATTTTAATATGGAAATTTGGTCAAAGGTCATTTTATCTGGGACTCTTGGACTGAATATTGACATAAAAATTTAAACTAAGTAAGTAAATAAATAAAAATAAAAATAAAACTTTACAACTTGGGCCACTTTGACAATTTGGCCTGATTTTCAACTAAGTATGGATAGATTTCTTGATTGGGCTGGGAATTTGCTTATTGGGCCTCGCCTTCAAGAATTTGGGCTTTTGTGACTCGTATCACATTAAGTGGATGTTTTTGACCATTCGGTTACCTTGTTTTAGCATTATAAATAGATGTAATCAGCCATAGAGGAAAAAACTTTTTGCTGAATATAGATGAAATATTTGAATTGTGAGCTATCCAATTCTCTTTGTTCTTTCGGAATTGATTTGACTTATCAAGCATTGCTTGTGGCGTCCATCTTTTCTTTGTTGCTGAACTTATCACCTTTGGTGTGGCGTTCAATATACCTTTGGTTCCTATCATAGTTGATAGTGGGTCAAGGTTCCTTTCCTGATTCCTTTAACTGAAAAATACCTAAAGACCATTTTGAGATTCGGGTCAACAATTCGTTATTGTTGGTTCATTTTCGGTCTTAGCCAATTAATTTGTTATTTTTTCCTCTTTATTTTGTTTATTACCTTTGTTTGAAGCCATTATCTCTATTTTGTTTCATTTTAAAACCGAAACGAATCCATCCTTACTCAATTCACGATTGGGCAACACATACGACTCAAAACATCACAAGACGAGTTCGTATCAAATTGGTATCAGAGCTAGTGAATTTGGAGTAAGAATCGACATTATCGGCATTACGGTATAGTAGTTTCTCAAAAAAAATTCAAAAAAAAATTCAAAAAAAAATTCGAAAAAAAACTAGTTTCCATTCAAACTCAAACCCTTGATAAGCCAAATGGTCCTTGGTGTGAACTCCAAATGTGAACGCATAGGTGCTGTTTTGGGAAGTGCATCGGCCAGCTTTTGGAGAATGAATTTAGTTGCTCTTCTTGGCTAAATAAACACCTTGAATTATCATAAAATGAGCCATATCCATGAATCCAACCATTCATGTATTCAGCCATTCATGTATACTCCCATACGTTGTATTGAACCATTCATGCACTTGGGCTTTAATGCTCCTTCATGCATCAGCCATCCTACAAGAAAAAAAATATGAACTAAATTAAGTGCAAATGTATATTCGGCTGAACTAAATGGTATTAAGACAAATTAAATATAATCCAGCCACCTAATTAAATTCGGCTAACACAACATAATTATAACATGTAATAAGCTGACAAGTAATTAAGAGCTGTAACTAAATTAACTAATTAACTTAAATAATTAATTTATTCCAGGAAATAAAACTAATTTAGCTAAATGGAGCTTGAGGAGCTGAATTCAAGGGCATCCTTGGCCAGGGTCGTATCATTTGGCCCAAAGAATTCGTAATACACACCGACCACGAGTCCTTGAAGTTTTTAAAAGGGCAACACAAGTTGAATAAGAGGCATGCTAAGTGGGTAGAATTTCTCGAATCTTTTCCATATGTTATTAAATATAAAAAAGGTAAGGAAAACGTAGTGGCTGATGCACTATCTCGGAGGTATGCTTTACTAAATGTTTTGGATGCAAAATTGATGGGGTTTGTATTTCTCAAAGACTTATATGTCGAAGATGCTGACTTTGGTGAACATTTTAGGTTATGCAAAAAAGGAGCTTATGAGAAGTACTATCGACATGATGGGTACTTATTCTGAGAAGGGAAGCTTTGTATACCCCAAGGGTCTGTTTGAGAGGTGTTGATTGAGGAAGCGCATAGTGGTGGATTAATGGGGCACTTCGGAGTTGCCAAGACCTTAGCCACACTCAACGAACACTTCTTTTGGCCCAAGATGCGAAGAGATGTTGAACGATTTTGTAATCGATGCATTGCTTGCAAGCGGGCTAAATCACGAATAAAGTCCCACGGTTTGTATAAGCCATTGCCCATTCCCGAAACCCCTTGGTCTGATATCTCTATGGATTTCGTGTTAGGGTTACCAAGGAGTAAAAATGGCCGAGATTCAATATTTGTGGTTGTAGATAGGTTCTCAAAAATGGCTCATTTTATAGCATGTCATAAAACTGATGATGCCGTTAATATTGCTAACTTATTTTTCAAAGAGGTGGTCAGGTTGCATGGCATGCCTAGGACGATCGTGTCCGACCGAGACGCGAAATTTCTTAGCCATTTTTGGCGAACACTATGGGGGTGTCTGGGAACCAAGCTGTTGTTTTCAACCACTTGCCATCCGCAAACGGACGACCAAACCGAAGTGGTCAACCGGATTCTGTCTACATTGCTTCGAGCTATTATTCGGAAGAATTTGAAGGCTTGGGAAGAATGCTTACCACATGTGGAGTTTGCGTATAATCGAGTTGTTCATTCAGCTACCAAATTTTCTCCTTTTGAAATTGTTTATGGTTTCAATCCATTAACACCACTTGATTTAATGCCATTGCCTTCTAATCAACTTGTTCATGTAGATGGGAAGCGCAAAGCTGATTTCGTCAAGCAATTGCACCAACGAGTTCGAGACAATATTGAGGCCAAGACTGATGCGACCCCGGCCTCGTTGATGAATCTGAGTCGTTGTTGTGCCCGATCGTGAATTGGAGTAATATTAAGGTTTGTCGAAAATAGGTTAAGAAAGAAGAGATAAAGGCTCAATTTAGTTCAAAAATGGTGATGGAATGTATTGGGGTTGATATGTGATCGAAAACAAAGTATTCAAGTTGAACCAACACAATATAAGTGTGTTAACCCGGGACTTATATGAATACTTATGTATGTTTGTATGGATGGAAAATGAATAAAATAGAACCTCGACCCACTATCAAAGATGATAGGAACCTCGGTATAATTTGAACGCCACACTTTGGGTGCAAAGTGATAAGTTCGATAAAGAAAGACGAGTTGACGCCACAAGGGATACTTGATAAGTCAGACGAGTCTTTGGAGAACAATGAGAGTTGAAAACAAACTCACAAAGTAATCAGATTTCATATAAGTTCAAAAATATATTGTCTTGGTTCAACTTGAATACTTTGTTTTCGATCACATATCAACCCCAATACATTCCATCACCATTTTTGAACTAAATTGAGCCTTTATCTCTTCTTTCTTAACCTATTTTCGACAAACCTTAATATTACTCCAATTCACGATCGGGCACAACAACGACTCGGATTCATCAACGAGGCCGGGGTCGCATCATTTGGTATCAGAGCTAGCAAAAATTGAGGAGTACGGACGTTCGTGAAGTTTCCGGAGTAAGTGATTAAAAAAATTAAAAAAAATCAAAAAAAAATTAAGAAAAAAGTAAAAAAAATTCGTGGATTGAAGTTCTCTATTTGTATTTGGCATTTTGGTGACTTAAAAAAATTTTGAATTGAAAAAAAAATGGTCAGTTCTTGCCAATTGAATTTTAAAGTTCTGTGAAGTGACAAAAGTTTGTACCATCCTTGTAGTTTCGACCCACAAACTCTTTTCTACTATCATTCACTACTTAACCATTCGGCTACACTTTAAACCACTCCAAAATTGTTTTCTAGCCTACCTTTTGTCCCAACATCTACTCCCACCCTTACATTAAGTATTGAAGCCGACTCCACCCAGATTGCTGATTCGTCTAAGGAAGTCCATTGAGAACTTAGAGACCCGAACTAGAGTGGTAAAAGGAAAGAGTGATTGGTGAGACCATTTGAGAGAAGAAAAGCTAAAGCGAGTGTAAACCCGAGTGGAGTGAAATTTTCTTTCCGAGTGACTTGCGAGATTTTGTGGTGAGGTATCTAATTCTCTGATATTATTCTTTTAACATTTCTTCTTTCAGTTAATAATCATGTCTCAAGAAGAATTCTCCGTTGATGAATTTCAATATTTGGTGAACGAGATGGGCCGAATGTTGGAGGAAAAACTAAGTCCATTAAAAAGACGTTTAGATCGAGTGGAGGCAAAGCCCGGCGGAAACAAAATCCACCAAGTCAAGAAACAGAGTCGAGATCATCACGGCAATACGTGTCCCAAGACTACTTGCTAAGAGATTCTTATCGGGATTCCTATTCGTCAAGGAATACAAGACGTGACAGCCTTGAGCATGTGACTTTTCGATATGACGAACGAGGAATCACAAGTAGTCCTTCATATGCACAAAGGTATTCGTCCGCCAAGAATCAATCTCGAAGAGGTGATCATTTTTTGTATGAAAGTTGTTCTAATTATACCCAACGAGAGTCATTTTGTGCTGATTCATTTGCAACATCTCCATCCTATAATGAAAGAGCGAGGCAAAAAGAAAAAGAAATAAGAAGAAAAGAAAGACAAGAAATGTTGATGAGAGAAAATGAGCATATATGGAATGAAATCGAGAGACGAAAAAAAGAAATGAAAGAAAAGGAATAAGAAATAAAAAAAAAGTGAGAGAAAAAGAAAATGAAGAGAAAGAATTCGAAAAAGAAATTGAGATTGAACAAGAGTGCAAGCGAGAAAGAGAAATTGAAAGAAAAGAAGAAAAGATTGAAAAAGAAAAAGAAATCCAAAAAGAGAGTGAGGTCGAAAATAAAATTGAAAATGAGAGAGGAAATGAAAAGAGAAAAAATAAGTTGTGATTAGAAAAGAAACGAGAGAAAAAGAGATAAACGAACCAGAAAAAGTGAGGAGCATTTCAACTAATCCATATGAAACTTGTTCTTGTTCTGTTTCTTCTTTCCAGGAGCCCGAGATATCAAACGATAATTTTCAACTTCACTACCTTTCCGATGAAAGACATTTTCATATGGTCAGTATAGGTAAGGTTGAAGATGAAAACGTGTAACACCCCGTACTCGAGTCCGTCGCCGGAGTCGGACACGAGGGGTTTGCAGACTTATATCACTTCTTTGCACAATCCATTTTAAAAATTTCCAGGCAGTTGGCTAACTGCGTCACTGTCACCTTAAAAATCATATCTTGAGTTTCACAACTCAAAAATCAGTTTCGTAAAATTTCCCTGAAACTAGACTCATATTTCCATCTACATATTTTTTTATATAATTTTTGGTCTGGCCAATTAGTACAGTTTATTAGTCAAAGTCTCCCATGTTACAGGGATCGACTACACTGACCTTTGCGCATTACGACTTGGATATCTCCCTGCAAAAAGCTTCAATACTGATGCCGTTTGTTTCTATAGAAACTAGACTCAGAGAGGAATTTATACATATATGGCATGACTCCTAATTATCTCTGGTTAATTTATAATGAATTTCCAAAGTCGGAACAGGGAATCCAGAAACCGTTCTGGCCCTGTCTCACGAGAACCTGAATATCTCTTAACATACTGTCCATATGATCGTTTCGTTACTTTCCTATGAAAATATATTCATCAAGGTTTGTTTACATAATTTATTCACTATTTAATTCCATTCCTACTATTTTTAGTGATTTTCTAAATCTACATCACTGCTGCTGTCAGCATCTGCCTTTAAGGTAGACTTTACCTATTTCATAGTTTCCATTATTCAACTAGCCCTTTTAGCATAAATAGCACAAATTATGATAGTGATTAACCATTCCCATGGCCAATCCTTGTTAAGCATATCCACACCTCTCAATAACCATATCCATACCAAATGATTATAACATTATGCTCAAACATATATAAGCCATTTTCGCATGGCTATCCAAAATTATACAAATCCAAAGGGTCCATGACCCACAACAAAAAGGGTAGTCCTATACATGCCATATCCAGAGTTCAACTAAAAGAGTACCAAAAGGGCTTTGATAGTGTGGATGACTTCGACTTCGATGATCCCGAATCCGATATCTAACGAACAAATCTATAAAACAGAGAGCCAAAGCAACGGGGTAAGCATTTTAAAGCTTAGTAAGTTTCAAGTAATGAAATCGGCTTTGACTAAAGTATTACATTCACATAGCTAAATGAATCACTTTATTAATACACATTCTCATAAACATACTTACTTCACATTTCATCAACATATACACACAAGGTATTAACCTATGTAAAAGCCGAAAGTTCGTTAGTCGATTGAACGAATACTATTTAAAACGAATCGACTTTTCCGATGCACACGCAAACATACCTTATCGTTTGGGTTTTTCGAGCGTATTAATTGAATTTATTACAGCACAACACGCTCACCTTCGAACCCAAGTTTCTTCGGAATTTAGCCGGAATAACCACAAGCACAATTGCCTTCGGGTCTTAACCTGGGTATAGCAACTCGCACAAATGCCTTCGGGTCTTAGCCCGGATATATCAACTCGCACAAATGCCTTCGGGTCTTAGCCCGGATAAAATCACTAGCACAAATGCCTTCGGGTCTTAACCCGGATAAAATCACTAGCACAAATGCCTTCGGGTCTTAACCCGGATAAAATCACTAGCATAAATGCCTTCGGGTCTTAACCCGGATAAAATCACTAGCACAAATGCCTTCGGGACTTAGCCCGGATATCATTCAAATGCTCATGCACACATATATCAACAATCATGACACATCCATATTTCATTTTCGTTACTAAGGCTCAAACACAGAACATTTATTAAACCTTTCCAATTTCGGCTCAATAGCCACACACAAAGAGCATGATTTCAATTGGCTTTATAACATAGTCTCTATGCACATTCGGCTATCCGTCATAGTATGACTAATCATTTCAATATAATTCAAGTAGGGTCATTACTCGAAGACTTACCTCGGATGTTGTCGAACGACTTCAATGGCTATTCAATTACTTTTTCCTTCCCTTTATCGGATTTAGTTCCCCTTTGCTCTTGAGCTTAAGTTCAACAAATTGTAAAATAGTCATTAATCGACTATTCAAGTATTACTTTCAGAATATAATATATATAGATTCGACTTTCACACACATAGATTACAGTAAGCTTTATAAAAATCAATAAATAATTCATTAGCAAATTTTCATTAATGTTTACAATATAATTACAATTTCCCTATAAGCTGACTTCCTGAGCAACAGTCACTAAAGTTTTTATAACTGGAGCTACGAAACTCCAAATCAATTGCCGTAAATTTTTATTGACAGAAGACTCATTTATCTATTATCCAAAAAATTTTCAAAATTTTTAGTTTAGCCCAACAATACCAGATTTTTCTTAAAGTTCACCTTGTTTCGCTGTTTGACTAAACTGACTATCCTTCACTACGAATCAAATTTCTCATTGTACAGAATTCAAAATATGTTCTTGTTTATTTCATTTGAAACTAGACTCATTAAGGAGTCTAAGCACATAAATTTTATCTTAGGGCCATTTTTGTACAATTTATACTGATTTTATAAAAACAGAACAGGGAATCTAGTAGTCGTTTTGACTCAACCCTGCAATACTTCAAATATCTCAAGATCGGTAACTCTTTTGTTTTTATAGTTTCTTTTGTAAGAAACTAGACTCTTCAAGCTTTAATGACATAATTTACTCAGCTTCTAATTCAACTCCTACAAATTATGGCGATTTTCCAAAATCACCTTACTGCTGCTGTCCCCAAGCAGATTATTACCAAATCAAATGCTAACATTTGCATTTCACCTTAGTAGCTAGCTTAGCAAACCTTAATTTAACATATAATTGTTCATAACACAATTAAAGCATCCTCTCCATTCCATCAATTCAAAACACATACATTGCCCAATAGTATCCAAAATCATATTCGGCCTTAGTACACAACTTGTTAGCCGATTTTTCTCCATTTAGCAACTAATGCACATATGTGCTCATTTGTTAGACTCTACTTCACCTAACTACCATTTTCTTTTTCATCCAAATAACATGAACAACAACCATTTCTTGAACATTTTTTTCATAAAACATAAAGACTATAACCCAATCTCATTCTTTAATAACTAAAACCGAAAGCTCAAGACACCACACCATTTCAAATTTTGGTCATGGGTTAAGCAAAGAACTTAATGACTAACTAAAAAAAATGCTAAAAATCCAAGAATCATCCTTGAACTTACCTTGATTTAGTTAACCACCATAGCTGAATTTTCAAAGCTTTTCTCTTCTAGGTACGGCAATGAGGAGCAAGGATGGAGAAACTTTGGTTTCTCCTCCCATTAACTAGTATTTTATTAGCCTTATTCCTTATTTCATTTTGTAACATAAAATTATTAGCATAAAATGTTGACACAAAATAATTATAATATGCTTTAGTCCATAACATGGCCGGCCACCATCTAGAATTTGGCCAATTTGACATGCAAGTACAAGCATTTTTAACATGCATCAATAGGCCACTTTAACATTTGCCTATCACATTTCTAAATTTTCTCACACAAGTCCTATTTAATAAAATTCACTTACAATTAACAAAATTCAAACATGAAATTTTCACACATGCATATATACATATAATAAGCTTCAAATATGGCGGTTAATTATTTTTATGACTCGGTTTTGTGGTCCCGAAACCACTTTCCGACTAGGGTCACATTTTGGGCTGTCACAATTCTCCCCCACTTAAGAAATTTTTGTCCCCGAAAATCTTACCGGTAAATAGGTTTGGGTATCGTTCTTTCATCGAGCTCTCGGTTTCCCAAGTAGCTTCCTCGATCCCGTGTTTGAGCCATAACACCTTTACTAACGGAACCCTTTTTGTTTCGCAACTCCTTCACTTCACGAGCTAGGATACGAACCGGTTCTTCTTCATAACTCAAGTCAGATTGAATTTCAACTTCTGAGGGATTAATCACATGTGACGGATCGGATCTATAACGTCGAAGCATCGAAACATGAAAGACTTCGTGAATCTTTTCAAGTTCAGGGGGCAAAATCAATCTATACGTAACCGGACCAACTCGTTCAGAGATTCGTACGGCCCAATGAATCTCGGACTGAACTTGCCCTTACGGCCAAATCTGAGTACCTTTTTCCAAGGCGAAACTTTAAGAAACACTTTATCTCCCACCTGATATTCAATGTCTTTTCGTTTCAAATCCGCATACGATTTCTGACCATCTGTGGCTATCTTCAGACTTTCACGAATTATTTTTACTTTCTGTTCGGCATCTTTAATCAAATCAACTCCGAAAATTTTACTTTCATCGAGCTCGGTCCAAAACAATGGTGTACGGCATTTACGACCGTACAAAGCCTCGTAAGGTGCCATCTTAATACTTGATTGAAAACTATTGTTGTAAGCGAATTCAATCAAAGGTAAATACCGTTCCCATGAACCACTAAACTCGAGGATGCAACATCTCAACATATCCTCAAGTATCTGAATTATCCGCTCGGATAAACCATCGGTTTGGGGGTGAAAAGCAGTGCTAAAATGCAGCTTGGTACCCAAAGCTTCTTGCAATTTCTTCCAAAATCGTTAGGTGAATCTCAAATCTCTATCCGACACGATAGAAATAGGTACCCCGTGTAATCTCACAATTTGAGAAACATACAATTCGGCTAGTTTATCCAATGAAAAATCCGTACGCACGGGGATAAAGTGAGCCGACTTAGTCAGTCTATCAACAACAACCCAAATCGGATCCTTCTTACTTGCCGACAATGGCAGTCCGGACACAAAGTCCATTGTGACTCGATCCCATTTCCACTCGGGTATCATGATCGGCTGAAGTAATCCTGAAGGCACTTGATGTTCCGCTTTCACTTGTTGACATATTAAACATCTTGAAACAAAGTCGGAGATGTCTCGTTTCATACCATGCCACCAAAACCGACGTTTCAAATCGTTGTACATTTTCGTACTCCCCAGGTGAATTGACATTCGGCTACAATGGGCTTCGTTCAGAATCATCGAAATGAGTTCTGAATTTTTTGGAACACACAACCGACTTCTGAACCTCAAACAATCGTCATCATCAATTTGAAATTTGGATTCCATATTCGGAACACATTCAGCCCGTTTTGCAACCAATTCATCGTCACTTTCTGAGCTTCACGAATTTGACGAATCAATAATGGTTTGGCCTTTAATTCAGCTACTAACACATTGTCGGGTAGAACAGACAAGTGCACATTCATCGCTCGTAAAGCAAACAGTGATTTCCGGCTTAAGGCGTCCGCAACCACATTAGCCTTTCCCGGGTGGTAATCAATGACAAGCTCGTAATCTTTCAACAACTCAAGCCAACATCTTTGTCGCAGATTTAAGTCTCTTTGAGTCATCAAATATTTGAGACTTTTGTGATCCGAAAATACATGGCACTTTTCACCAAATAAGTAATGTCGCCATATTTTTAAAGCGAATACGATGGCAGCTAGTTCGAGATCATGGGTCGGATAATTTTTCTCATGTGGCTTTAATTGTCTCGACGCATAGGCCACCACTCGACCTTCTTGCATCAATACGCAACCCAACCCTAGTAGGGATGCGTCACTATAAATGACAAACTCTTTCCTGATTCGGGTTGCACTAAAATTGGAGCTTCAGTCAAATAAGTTTTTAGTTGATCAAAACTTTTCTGACATTTCTCCGTCCATTCGAACTTAACATCCTTTTGAAGTAGCTTCGTCATTGGTGTGGCTATCATCGAGAAACCTTTGACAAATCGTCGGTAATAACCGGCGAGCCCTAGGAAGCTCCGAACTTCGGTAATATTTCTTGGAGGCTTCCAGTTAAGTATGGCTGAAATTTTGCTCGGGTCAACTCGAATACCCGATGCGGATACCACATGACCCAAGAAGCTAACCTCTCTTAACCAGAACTCACACTTACTGAACTTAGCATATAACTGCTTATCCCGCAAAATTTGCAACACTAGTCTCAGGTGCTCAGCATGTTCGGTCTCATCTCTTGAATAGACCAAGATGTCATCAATGAACACAACTACGAACCGATCCAAATATGGTCTGAAGATCTGATTCATCAAATCCATAAATACCGCAGGGGCATTAGTGAGCCCAAACGGCATCACTAAGAACTCGTAGTGACCATATCTCGTTCTGAAGGCAGTTTTGGGTATGTCCGAATCTCGAATTCGCAACTGATAATAGCTCGATCTCAAATCTATTTTTGAGAACACTGAGGCTCCCTTCAGTTGGTCGAACAAATCATCGATACGCGGTAACGGATATTTATTCTTTATTGTCACTTTATTCAGCTAACGATAGTCAATGCACAACCTCATGGTTCTGTCCTTCTTTTTCACGAACAATACTGGTACACCCCAAGGTGAGAAGCTTGGTCGAGCGAAACCTCTATCCGTCAATTCTTGCAACTGAGCTTTCAACTCTTTTAACTCGGTTGGTGCCATACGATACGGAGCTATCGAAATCGGCGTAGTCCCAGGTACAAGCTCAATACCAAACTCTATCTCCCGAACAGGTGGTAAACCCAGTAATTCTTCAGGAAAAACATCCGGGTATTCACAAACCACCGGCACAGATTCGGGTTTCTTTTCTAATTCTTTGTCATCAAGTACATACGCAAGGTATGCTTCGCACCCTTTTCTTACATATTTCTGGGCCAACATTGAGGATATTATAGTTGGCAACCCATCCAAGTCCGTAGACTCAACTCGGATTACTTCTTTATTTGCGCACCTCAAATCAATAGTCTTGCTTTTGCAATTCACAACCGCATCATGCACGGTCAACCAATCCAACCGAGAATAACATCAAATTCATCAAACGGCAAAAGCATCAAGTCCCGGAAAACAGGAACCTCGAATTCTAGGGGACATTTCTTACACACTTTGTCGACAAGCACGTAACGACCCAAGGGATTTGACACCCGAATTACGAACTCAGTAGACTCAATAGGTAAAGTCTTACTGGATGCTAAGGTTTCACATATGTAAGAATGAGTAGAACCGGGGTCAATCAAAGCAATTACATTAGTATCAAAGAGAGTAAAATACCGGTAATAACATCAGGCGAAGAAGCATCCTCGCGGGCACGTATAGCATAAGCTCTAGCAGGCGCACGAGCCTCGGATCTGGTCGTAGCATCTCTAGATCCTCTCTGACCACCACTAGCATTGCCCGTATTTCTAGATGGTCTACCTCGAGCAGTGGTAGCACCCGGTTTCCCACTCTGATTTACATTCTGTTCAGACAGCCTCGGGCAATCTTTAATGAAGTGGTCAACTGATCCGCACTTGTAACAGGAGCGGTCATGGAATCTAAAACTCCCCGAATGCCATTTACCGCAATGTCGACATTCCGTTCTGTCTCGACGTTCATTCCCAACACTGGCGACCGAAGTGCCTCGTGTACCCACAGGGGGTCGATCACGATCTCGTCTAAAAAGGCCCGAAGTGCCTCTAGACCGGCCCACATCATCTCGAAATTTCTTCGATGCCTGTTGAAGAGACTTTCCCAGGATCTTTTACGAAACTCTCCAGTTCCCACATCAACTTTTTGTTTTTCTTTTCTAAGCTCTTCGGCTTTACAAGCTCGCTCGACAAGTACTACGAACTCTCGTATTTCAAGAATGCCAACGAAATTTTTATATCTTCATTCAGCCCATCCTCGAAGCGTTACACATGATAGCCTCGGACGAAACACATTCCCAGCGTATCTACTAAGTCTAACAAATTTTCGCTCGTAATCAGTAACTGACATAGAACCTTGCTTAAGCTCAAGAAATTCCTTCCGTTTTTTATCAACAAATATTTGACTGATATACTTTTTCCGAAACTCAGTTTGGAAAAACTCCCAAGTTACTTGCTCTCGGGGCACAACAGAAGTCAGAGTACTCCACCAATAGTAGGCAGAATCGCGTAGCAAGGAGATAGTACACTTTAGGCATTCATCGGGTGTACAAGATAGCTCATCGAGTACCCGGATAGTGTTGTCCAACCAAAATTCACTTGCTCGGCATCGTCGCTATCCGTAGCTTTTAATTCAGTAGCCCCAGTTTTCGGATTCTGTCAACTGGGGGCTTATTTGACCTTATTTGGTCAGTTACCGGAGGTATTGTAGGTGCGGGGGTGGTATTTGTCGGGAATGGAGGTTGTGGAACAGCCGTATTAGTTCGAATGTATTGGTTGAACCAATCATTCATCACGCTATAGAAAGCTTGTCTAGCTTCATCATTCGGGTTACTAGCATTAGGTTGAGAGTCCACCGGCGCTGTCCCTTGTGCGGGAGCAGGCGCTACACTCTCAAGATCATCAGCTACCACTCGGTCGGGATCGGGATCCATTACTATAAATAAACACATTTGCAAATGTCAGAAATCACCACACTATCAAATAATCACATAAAATGGCATGTATAGCTAGACCCAACGCATTACGGTAGTCCTAGAATCGACTAAACTGTAGCTCTGATACCAATAAAATTGTAACACCCCGTACCCGAGTCCGTCGCCGGAGTCGGACACGAGGGGTTTGCAGACTTATATCACTTCTTTGCACAATCCATTTTAAAAATTTCCAGGCAGTTGGTTAACTGCGTCACTGTCACCTTAAAAATCATATCTTGAGTTTCACAACTCAAAAATAAGTTTCGTAAATTTTCCCTGAAACTAGACTTATATTTCCATCTACATATTTTTTTCTAGAATTTTTGGTCAGGCCAATTAGTACAGTTTATTAGTCAAAGTCTCCCATTTTACAGGGATCGACTACACTGACCTTTGCGCATTACGACTTGGGTATCTCCCTGCACAAAGCTTCAATACTGATGCCGTTTGTTTCTATAGAACCTAGACTCAGAGAGGAATCTATAAATATATGGCATGACTCCTAATTATCTCTGGTTAATTTATAATGAATTTCAAAATTCAGAACAGGGAATCCAGAAACCGTTCTGGCCCTGTCTCACGAGAACCTGAATATCTCTTAACATACTGTCCATATGATCGTTTCGTTACTTTCCTATGAAAATAGATTCATCAAGGTTAGTTTACATAATTTATTCACTATTTAATTCCATTCCTACTATTTTAGTGATTTTCTAAATCTACATCACTGCTGCTGTCAGCATCTGCCTTTAAGGTAGACTTTACCTATTTCATAGTTTCCATGATTCAACTAGCCCTTTTAGCATAAATAGCACAAATTATGATAGTGATTAACCATTCCCATGGCCAATCCTTGTTAAGCATATCCACACCTCTCAATAACCATATCCATACCAAATGATTATAACATTATGCTCAAACATATATAAGCCATTTTCGCATGGCTATCCAAAATTATACAAATCCAAAGGGTCCATGACCCACAACAAAAAGGGTAGTCCTATACATGCCATATCCAGAGTTCAAATAAAAGAGTACCAAAAGGGCTTTGATAGTGTGGATGACTTCGACTTCGATGATCCCGAATCCGATATCTAACGAACAAATCTATAAAACAGAGAGCCAAAGCAACGGGGTAAGCATTTTAAAGCTTAGTAAGTTTCAAGTAATGAAATTGGCTTTGACTAAAGTATTACATTCACATAGCTAAATGAATCACTTTATTAATACACATTCTCATAAACATACTTACTTCACATTTCATCAACATATACACACAAGGTATTAACCTATCTAAAAGCCGAAAGTTCGTTAGTCGATTGAACGAATACTATTTAAAACGAATCGACTTTTCCGATGCACACGCAAACATACCTTATCGTTTGGGTTTTTCGAGCGTATTAATTGAATTTATTACAGCACAACACGCTCACCTTCGAACCCAAGTTTCTTCGGAATTTAGCCGGATATAACCACAAGCACAATTGCCTTCGGGTCTTAACCCGGGTATAGCAACTCGCACAAATGCCTTCGGGTCTTAGCCCGGATATATCAACTCGCACAAATGCCTTCGGATCTTAGCCCGGATAAAATCACTAGCACAAATGCCTTCGGGTCTTAACCCGGATAAAATCACTAGCACAAATGCCTTCGGGACTTAGCCCGGATATCATTCAAATGCTCATGCACACATATATCAACAATCATGACACATCCATATTTCATTTTCGTTACTAAGGCTCAAACACAGAACATTTATTAAACCTTTCCAATTTCGGCTCAATAGCCACACACAAAGAGCATGATTTCAATTGGCTTTATAACATAGTCTCTATGCACATTCGGCTATCCGTCATAGTATGACTAATCATTTCAATATAATTCAAGTAGGGTCATTACTCGAAGACTTACCTCGGATGTTGTCGAACGACTTCAATGGCTATTCAATTACTTTTTCCTTCCCTTTATCGGATTTAGTTCCCCTTTGCTCTTGAGCTTAAGTTCAACAAATTTTAAAACAGTCATTAATCGACTATTCAAGTATTACTTTCAGAATATAATATATATAGATTCGACTTTCACACACATAGATTACAATAAGCTTTATAAAAATCAATAAATAATTCATTAGCAAATTTTCATTAATGTTTACAATATAATTACAATTTCCCTATAAGCTGACTTCCTGAGCAACAGTCACTAAAGTTTTTATAACTGGAGCTACGAAACTCCAAATCAATTGCCGTAAATTTTTCTTGACAGAAGACTCATTTATCTATTATCCATAAAATTTTTAAAATTTTTAGTTTAGCCCAACAATACCAGATTTTTCTTAAAGTTCACCTTGTTTCACTGTTTGACTAAACTGACTATCCTTCACTACGAATCAAATTTCTCATTGTACAGAGTTCAAAATATGTTCTTGTTTATTTCATTTGAAACTAGACTTATTAAGGAGTCTAAGCACATAAATTTTATCTTAGGGCCATTTTTGTACAATTTATACTGATTTTATAAAAAACAGAACAGGGAATCTAGTAGTCGTTTTGACTCAGCCCCACAATACTTCAAATATCTCAAGATCGGTAACTCTTTTGTTTTTATAGTTTCTTTTGTAAGAAACTAGACTCTTCAAGCTTTAATGACATAATTTACTCAGCTTCTAATTAAACTCCTACAAATTATGGCGATTTTCCAAAATTACCTTACTGCTGCTGTCCGCAAGCAGATTATTACCAAATCAAATGCTAACATTTGCATTTCACCTTAGTAGCTAGCTTAGCAAACCTTAATTTAACATATAATTGTTCATAACACAATTAAAGCATCCTCTCCATTCCATCAATTCAAAACACATACATTGCCCAATAGTATCCAAAATCATATTCGGCCTTAGTACACAACTTGTTAGCCGATTTTTCTCCATTTAGCAACTAATGCACATATGTGCTCATTTGTTAGACTCTACTTCACCTAACTACCATTTTCTTTTTCATCCAAATAACATGAACAACAACCATTTCTTGAACATTTTACTCTTCAACAATTCTTCATAAAACATAAAGACTATAACCCAATCTCATCCTTTAATAACTAAAACCGAATGCTCAAGACACCACACCATTTCAAATTTTGGTCATGGGTTAAGCAAAGAACTTAATGACTAACTAAAAAAAAATGCTAAAAATCCAAGAATCATCCTTGAACTTACCTTGATTTAGCTAACCACCATAGTTGAATTTTTCAAAGCTTTTCTCTTCTAGGTACGGCAATGAGGAGCAAGGATGGAGAAACTTTGGTTTCTCCTCCCATTAACTAGTATTTTATTAGCCTTATTCCTTATTTCATTTTGTAATATAAAATTATTAGCATAAAATGTTGACACAAAATAATTATAATATGCTTTAGTCCATAACATGGCCGGCCACCATCTAGAATTTGGCCAATTTGACATGCAAGTACAAGCATTTTTAACATGCATCAATAGGCCACTTTAACATTTGCCTATCACATTTCTAAATTTTCTCACACAAGTCCTATTTAATAAAATTCACTTACAATTAACAAAATTTAAACATGAAATTTTCACACATGCATATATACATATAATAAGCTTCAAATATGGCGGTTAATTATTTTTATGACTCGGTTTTGTGGTCCCGAAACCACTTTCCGACTAGGGTCACATTTTGGGCTGTCACAAAAAGGCTTGGTAAATAGCCTTATTTTTGTCCACATGAGCAGACACATGGACATCTGTCTAGGCCGTATGTGACATACGGTCTATCCCACGGGCGTGTAGTCAGGCCGTGTGTCCCCTGCACCTCAATTTTTACAAGTCAGTATGCATGGTAGTAAACTCACGGGCAGAGACACGATCGTGTGTCTTAGCCGTGTGGAGGATACGACCTAATACACGGGTGTGTGCCTTGACCATGTGCCTTTAATTGGTTGATGACGTTAGAAACAGAATGTCAAGGTTTTTGTAAATGGGCTGAGACACTGGCGTGTCATGGCCGTGTGAAGGACACGGCCATGGACACGGGTGTGTGCTAGGCCGTGTGAAAACCGCTATAGGTTCAAATCAAGAAATAAATTCACACGGGCTAGGGACATGGGCGTGTCCCGATATGTTCAGGCCGTGTGAGTCACACGGGCCTTCAACATAGCCATGTTAAGAAGACACATGGACGTGCTGCCCTTCCACATGGGCGTGTGTCCCTGTCAGCTTGAAATTTTACAAAGTTTTCTAAAGTGTACAAATTAGTCCGAAATCAATTCCAAAGTGTGTTCGGGGCCTCGTAAGCCTATAGTAGGGACATTAAGGTATTATGAAAAGTTTTAATTTGGAGCGAAATTTCATATCTAGGAAATGTATGTTTATATGTGTTTAAGTCTGGTAACACCTCGAATCCTATTCTGGCATCGAACTCGGGTAAGGGGTGTTACGTTTAGTGGTATGAGAGCTATGGTTTAGTCAATTTTCGGAAAAACCTAGTATGAGTATGAGTCTAGCTATACATGCCATAAATATATTGTAATAGTATGACGACTCCTGACAAATTTAAATTGTATTTTCATATAGTAAATGGATCTTGACGGAGCTATGGTGGATGATATGGAAAGTAATGCACTGGCTCCTGCTGAAGGGATCGCGCAGTCGAAAGTGGGCCTGTGACATGAGTCAGGGCGGAGGGGCTAGAGAAGCCTACCTCCATATAATGGATGCTTGGTACTCAGAGTTCGTTCGTGTAAATCTGAACACTCCACCTCCCCCACCTCCTCCTATTCCTCAGCCTGCTCATATGGCTCCCCAAAGAGTAGAATTGGTTAGGAGAGAAAGACCTCCAGCAGATAGAATTCGTAAGCATGGGGCCGAGGAATTTTGGGCTAAAATTGATGATGACCCAGAGACAGTAGAGTTCTGGTTGGAAAATCCCATTAAGGTATTCGATAAATTATCTTGTAACCCTGAGAAGCGCATCAAGTGTGTTATGTCACTCCTGTGAGACTTGGCCTACCAATAGTGGAACATCCTTATGTCGGTTGCACTAAGGGAAAGGATTACATGGGAGTTTTTTCAGGACGAATTCCGAAAGAAGTATATTAGTCAGAGGTTTATAGACCAGAAGAAGAAAGAATTTCTAGAATTGAAGCAATACCGAATGACAGTAACAGAGTATGAGAGTGAGTTCGTGAGACTCAGCAAATACGCTAGGGAGTGCGTATCTACTGAAGCCACTATGTGCAAGAGGTTTGAGGATGGTTTGAACGAAGACATTCGATTGTTGGTTGGTATTTTGGAGTTAAGAGAATTTGTAGTACCTGTTGAGAGAGCGTGTTAGGCCAAAGAATTGGTCAAAGAGAAGAGGAGAGCTAATATTGACTCACGTGACTCCAAGAAAAGACAAATGGGAAGATCATTTCAGACCTCATCCAAAAAATTGAGGGAGTTCCCTACTCGAACAAATGCGTCGACAGGATTCTCGAGCAGAAACAAGAATAAGCAGTATGCGGCGTTTAAAGCTCATACCACTTCCATTGCAAGCGTTGGTAGTGCTGACTGAATAGACCGGAGTGTTCGCAGTGTGGTAGATGACACTTTGGTGAGTGCCGAGGTAATAATAGAGGCTGCTTCAAGTGTGGTTTATTAGACCATTTTGTTTGAAACTATCCTGAGATGGAGGAGAAAGACAAAAAGGAAGATTTGAGAGTAAGTAATGCTCCTTCGAGGGATAGACCACATAAGAACCCTGGGAGTGGGGCTGGCAACAGAGGTACGCTTAGAGATTCTACTGTGAGGTCTGAGGGTAGAGCGCCTGCAAGGACATATTCCATTCGCCCGCGAAGATGCCGCGTCTCCCGATGTGATTACAGGTACCTTTTCTATCTATGATATATCTGTAGTTGCTTTGATTGACCCGAGGTTTACCCACTCTTACATTTGCATGAAATTGGTACCTAGTACGAATATGCTAGTGGAGTTTGCTAAATTTTGTGGTAAAAGTGTCCAATCCATTAAGCAAACATGTAATAGTTAACAAAGTGTGTAGAAACTGTCCTTTAATGATTAAAAGCCACTGTTTTTCGGCTAACCTCATGCTACTACCGTTTGATGAATTTGGCCTAGTTCTTGGTATGGATTGGCTGACTGTTCATAACGTGTTAGTAAAATGTGGTAGTAAATTTATTGAATTGAGATGTGTAACACCTTTTACCCAAGTCTGAGGCCGGGACTGGGCACGGGGCATTACCTGACTTAAATGCATGCATACAATCATTTTCGAGTTATAAAAACTAGATCAAATTTAAAACTTTTCAATAATTGTCTAAAAGACCTTGATATGGGGCTACGAGGCCCAAAACGTGCTTTGAAAATGGTACGAGGATAGCCCGAACATTTTTGAAAACTTTAAAAAAAATACCACTTGAAACAGGGGCACATGCCCGTGTGGTCAGTTCAGCATGGCCGTGTTGAAGGCCCATGTGACTCACATGGCCTAAGCAAAATAGAGACACGCTCGTGTCATTTACCTGTGTGGAATTATTTTCTAATTCAAACCTACAAGGGTTTTCACACGGCCGGACACATGCTTGTGTCTATAGCCCGTGTCCCTCACACGACCATGGCACGTCCATGTCGCAACCCATGTGTAAAAACCTTGACATTCTATTTCTGACATTGGCAACCAATTAGGGGCACACGGCCAAGGCACACGCCCGTGGCCAGGGGCCGTGTTCTCTACATGGCTGAGACACACTACCGTGTCTCTGCCCGTGTTTTTACTACCATGCATATTGACTTGCAAATTCAAGGTGCAGGGGACACACGACTGGACAACACGCCCATGGGGCGGACTGTGTGTCACACACGACTTAGACACACTAATAAGGCTATGTACCCAGCCTTTTTGCCACCCTTACTCATACTAACCTACAAAGTAACCCATACCACCAATCCACAGAGCAATTCAGCGCCAATTAAACCATAACAAGATATCTAGAGACAACCCCATTACACTTTAACAATCTAGCAAGTACTTGTTCATTCATGCGATTTTCCCATCCATGAAACATAATCAATTGCATATCATAGATAAATGTTAGCCATTATTTGTGGCCTTATACAAAATAAAGGGTTTCATCCCAAGCCAACCCATTTGGCCAAATCATAAAGACACAAAACTCAAAAGACAAAGTCCTATACATGCCATAATCAAAATAAAAGAACTAACAATACCAAGTGTTTCAAATGATAGTGTGAACGAGGCCTCTGATGGTATTTGATCCACGGGCTAATTTGGTGGCACTATAAGGAAATGGAAAGGAAAATGGGTAAGCATAAAGCTTATTAAGTCGCATGTAAATAATGAAATGGCTACAAGTTACCATAAGGGATCATACTCCTAACGCAACTCAATTTGCACATGAAAGTGAGGATTCATAAATATTAAGTGTTCATATTCATCTCTCACCAAGCATATAACGTTGATTGAATTCACATTTCTTCATGTAAAATACACTGATAGTCATAAACATAACTTACTCACTTTCCTTCCTTACTAAACATACAATGTAAATGAAGCTCGTATTTCAAAATTCTCATTTAAGAACCTGTACCACTCATCACATGGTCACCAGTTCTCTCATTTCGATGTAAATCATAAATCTTCCGTTAAACCATTTGAAATACTACAGGATATTTATTAGCCTCAAACATGGGATAAGATGCTGACGCTATGTCCCAGACATGGTCTTATATTGGCTAGCACATCAAAGTTGATGCCATGTCCCAGACAGGTCTTACACTGACTTTCATATATCGAGGCCAATGCCGTGTCCCAAATAGGTCTTACACTAGCTCTCATCTATCGGTGTCGATGCCATGTCCTAGACAGGTCTTACACTGACACGCAACAAGCTGATGCCATGTCCTAGATAGGTCTTACACTAGCTTGTATATCTCGAGGCCAAAGCATGTCCCAGACATGTCTTATACTGGCTCTCGTCTTAATGCCGATGCATGTCCTTGACATGTCTTACACTGGCTGGTATATCTTGAGGCCGATGCGTGTCCTAGACATGACTGTCTCTCAATATGTGGCCTATGCATGCCCCAGATATTTCGTACACTAGCACACATATCACCCAATGTCATGGCATGAATATCCAAATCTATTCCTAATGTTCAACCTGAAGTCTTCATTATACAAATTCTCATTCACAACGCAAATCAACAATTCATACCATACTAATCGTACAATACATGATAATATTGAATTAGCATTATTTACGTACAACTTACCTTGGCTTACAAAAGGTGAGCAACTAATCAGCCTAATCTACAAGCTTAGCCTTTCCCTGGTGCAAGTCCGGTTTTCGTATTTCTTGATCTAACATAATAACTCATTTAATCACTAAATAAATTTAGACAATAAAAAATTCACATTTTTGGGAAAGTGACCATTTTGAACCTAGACTTTTAAAAAATGATCATTTTACCCCTAGGCTTGAAAATTGATTTTTATCAAATTTTTTCATATCTTAAGCCTAGCCGAACCCTTTTTACTCTTATAGCAACCAAAATTTTCATTATTTCACAAAAGTACCATCTATTTTATAAACTTTACAAAATGGTCCTATTAGGGTTTTTATGAGAAGTCCTTTCACAAAAGTTGTTTATTTAACAACCAAGGTTCATTTTCTTCCATAAAAACTCAGCAAACATCATAAATTCTTTCATGGTAAATCCCTAGACTATCAACCATTTTGCAAAATAGTCCCCTCAATAGATATCTCATGCTATAAGGGTTCCAAAGGTACCAAAATCATAAAAAAAACCCACCTAAATTACTTACTTGAGAGAGGTATAAGTGACTGAAAGTTTCAAGCTTCCAAAAACCCCATTATTGAAAATTTCAGTGGAGGAGAAAGGAAAAATGAAAAAAAGATGATGGCTAGTCACTAGGGTAATATTTTATTACACATTAAGTCACCTACCCCTTGATCATTTGATTTTCTTGTCCCCTATGGCTGGCCATCAGCTTTTAAAGGGCCTTATTGCACTTTCAAGACCCCAATTTTGGTTCTCTAGCTATTTAACACCTTTGGCTAGTAAAACAAAACTTTTACCCTTTATGCAATTTAGTCTTTTTTCGCAATTAGGCTCACAAACTCTAAAATCAATCCACCAAATTTTTCATACACTCATATAATCATACTATGACACCAAAATAATAAAAAAATAATTTTTTGGCCTCAGATTTATGGTCCCAGAACCACTGTTCCGACTAAGCCCAAAATCGGGCAGTTACAATTCTCCCCGTTTAGAGATTTTCGTCCCCGAAAATCTTACCAGTAAATAAATTGGGGAATTGATCTCTCATGGTCTTCTCGGGTTCCCATGTGGCTTCCTCAACTCCATGTCTATGCCACAAAACGTTCACAAGTGCTATAGTTTTATTCTTCAATTGTTTGACCTCCCGAACCAAAATCTTAACTAGCTTTTTGCCATAAGTCATGTTCGGCTGAATCTCAACCTCAGTTGGCGCGATCATATGCGAAGGATTTGATCTATATCGATGAAACATGGACACATGAAACATGTCGTGCATCCTTTCCAACTCTAAGGGCAAAGCCAATTGGTAGGCAATAGGCTCTACTCTCTCGGTAATCTCATAAGGTTATATGAAACGAGGACTCAACTTGCCCTTTCTACCGAATCTGAAGACTTTCCTCCAAGGGATACTTTCAAAAACACCCTATCACTGACTTGAAACCCAATTCCTTTCATTTCAAATCCGCGTAGGATTTCTATCTATCCGAAGCGGCCTTCAAACAGTAGTGAATTACCTTAACTTCTCTTCAGTTTTTTTGACCAAGTCAATCCCGTGAATATGATTTTCTTTAAGTTTGGTCCAATATAAGGGCGTTCGACACTTACGTCCATACAAAGCTTCAAAGGGTGCCATTTTTAGACTTGACTGATAACTATTGTTGTAGGCAAACTCTACCAGCGGTAAATACCTTTCCCAATTGCCTTAAAACTCGAGAACACAACATTGCAACATGTCTTCTAAGATTTGAATCACTTTTTTTGATTGGCCGTTGGTTTACGGGTGAAAAGCCGTACTAAAATTCAGTTTTGTTCTCAATGCCTCTTGTAACTTCTTCCAAAACCGTGAGGTAAATCTCAGATCTCTATTAAAAATAATCGACAAGGGTACTCCATAAAGTCTCACGACCTCAGAAACATACAATTAAGCCAATTTCTCAAGGAATAGTCGGTACGCACCGGTATAAAATGTGCCAATTGATAAGCCTATCAACAACAACCCAAACGGAATCCTTTTCCTTGGTGTTAAAGGCAATCCTGACACAAAATCCATGGTTACATGGTCCCATTTCCACTCGAAAACCATTACAGGTTGAAGTAAACCCGAAGGTACTTGGTGTTCGGCCTTCACTTGCTGACAAACTAGACACTTAAAAACAAACTCCGAAATGTCTCTTTTCATTCCCGACCACCAGTACATTTTCTTCAAGTCGTTATTCATTTTTACGCTACCCGGATGAATAGTAACTAGTATGTGCTTCTCGTAGAATCCTCTAAATAAACTCATTGTCCTTGGGTACACAAACCCTATCTTTGAACATTATACACCCATCGGTACCAATCTGAAAGTCTAGTTCACAATCTGTCTTATTCTGAGTCATCTTGGCTTGCAGTTTCTTATCACCCTTCTGAGCTTCACGGATCTCTTGAAGGAACATCGGTCTAGCTCTCAGTTCTGCTAGAACCAAACCATCATTGGCCACAGACAACTGAATGTTCATGGCCCTCAAGGCTAATAATGACTTTCTACTCAGAGCGTCGACGACTATATTTGCTTTTCTTGGGTGGTAGTCGATTATCAACTCGTAGTATTTTATCAACTCCAATTATCTCCGTTGTCATAGGTTCAACTCCTTCTAAGTCATGAAGTACTTGAGGGTTTTATGGTCGGTGAACACTCGGTATTTCTCGCTATACAAATGGTGTCTCCATATTTTCAATGCGTATACAATGGCGGTTAGATCTAAATCATACGTCTGGTAGTTTTTCTCGTGTAGCTTTAACTGTCTCGATGCATAGGCTATGACCTTACCTTCTTGTATGAGTATGCACCCTAATCCATTCAAGGAGGCGTTGTTATATACCAAAAACTCTTTCCCGATTTTGATTGCACTAAAACTAGGGCTTCGATCAATAAAGCCTTTAATGTCTCAAAACTCTGTTGGCACTTATCATTCCACTCGAACTTGACATCTTTTTGTAGCAGTCTAGTCATCGAAGTAGCTATCATCGAGAACCTTTTAACAAACCGTCTGTAGTACCCTACCAAGTCCAGAAAGCTTCTGATCTCTAACACATTCCTCGACGGTTTCCACTCAACAATAGCCGAGATCTTACTCGGGTCAATCTAATTCTGTCACCTGACACTATCTATCCTAAGAATCTGACCTATCGGAGCCAAAACTCACTTTTACTAAACTTGGCATACAGCTGCTTATCCCTCAAGGTCTGCAAAACACTTTTAAAATGCTCTGCATGTTTCACTCGCATCTCGAGAATAAATTAATATATCATCGATAAAAACTACTACTAACTTATCCAAATACGGCCGAAAAATGCAATTTATCAAGTCCATAAACACCGCAGGGGCATTCGTTAAACCAAAAGGCATAACAAGGAACTCATAGTGCTCATATCTCATCCTAAACGCGATTTTCGGTATATCTTGCTCCTTTACTCTGAGCTAGTAATAACCAGACCTTAAGTCTATCTTGGAAAACGCGGTGCCTCCTTTCAATTGGTTAAACAAATCGTCTATCATTGGCAAGGGATAATTGTTCTTTACAGTCATCTTGTTAAGCTGTCTGTAGTCCATACATAGCCTCATTAACCCGTCTTTCTTTTCACAAAAGCACCGGAACACCCCACAGAGAATAGCTCGGTCTCGCAAAACCTTTATCTATTAACTCTTGTAGTTGAACTTTCAACTCCTTTAACTCCATGGAGCCATCCTATACGGAGCAATCGAGATGAGTGCCGTACTAGGGACTAACTCAATTCTAAATTCAACTTCCCTCACTAGAGGCAATCCGGGTAATTCCTCCGGAAACACATCTGTGAACTCAAATACCACTGGTACTGACTCGATCTTCAATTTAGATGCTTGAGTATTCAATGCAAAAGTGAGGTAAGCTTCATACCCTTTTCTTAAATATCTCACTGCCGATGGGGACGATATCACTATAGGCGAATTGTCTAATTCACCCGTTTCAACCCGAAGAACATCCCAGCTCCCACATTTCAACTCGATAACTTTTCGTCCACAGTCCACTACAACACTATGAGAAGTTAACCAATCTATCCCAAGGATTACATCAAATTCATTAAACGACAATAACATCAAGTTAGCCGAAAAACAATGACCTCTAATTTTCGAAGGACAATTTCTACACACTTGGTCAACTAACACATGTTTGCCTAAAGGGTTGGACACCTTTACCACAAACTCAGTGGACTCGACTAGCATGTTCATACAGGGTATCAATTCCATACAAATATAAGAATAGGTAAACCTTGGTTCAATCAAAGCAACGGCAGATATATCATGGATAGGAAAGGTACCCGTAATCACTTCAGGAGACTCTGCCTCTTCACGGGAACGTATAGCATAAGTCTTTGCAGGCGCTCTACCTTCGGACCTCACAGTGGAATCTTTAGGTGTACTTCGACTGCCAGCCCCACTTCCTAGGTTCTTCTATGGTTTACCGCTTGAAGGAGCGTTACTCAATCTCATAGCTCAATTTTTATTTTTCTCGCCCATCTCGGGACAACTACAGATAAAATGGTCAAGCAACCCACATTTGAAATAGCCCCTTTCACTTCTTTGGCATTCACTAACATGGTGTCTACTGCACTGAGGACACTCTGGTCGATCCGTGTGAGCACTACCAGCACTCGCGATTGAAGTGGTTTGGCTTTTGTCACTGCATACTGCTTATTCTTACTCTTGCTCGAGAACCCCACTGATGCATTTGATCTAGTAGGAAACTCTCTCGATCTCTTGGATGAGTTTTGATATGACTTCCCCATCTACCTCTTTTTGAGTTACGGGACTCAATGTTCGCTCTTCTCTTTTCCTTGGCCAATTCTTCAGCCTTGCAAGCTCTCTAAAAAAGTACCACGAATTCTCCTAACTCTAAGATGCAAACCAATATTCAGATGTCTTTGTTCAATCCATCTTCGAACCTCTTACACATCGTGGCTTCGATGGATACGCACTCCCCCGCATATTTGCTGAGCCTCACAAATTCACGCTCATACTCCGTCACCGTCATACGGCTTTGCTTCAATTCAAGAATTCCCTCCTCTTTGATCAATATACCATTGGCTAATGTACTTTTTCCAGAATTCTTCCTGGAAGAATCCCTAAGTTACCTTTTCTCTCGGCATAACAGACACGAGAGTATTCCACCACTAATAGGCTGAATCTCGTAGAAGTGACACCACACACTTCATGCACTCCTCAGGAGTCCATGATAGCTCAAAAAATACCCTAATGGTATTTTCCAACCAAAATTCTATTTTCTCTCCTAATCATGTCTGTTCCATGGAGAGCCATAGGGGTAGGCTGAGAGATCGGAGGAGGTGGGGGAGGTGGAATGTTCAGATTCGCACGAACGAACTCTGAGTATCATGCATCCATTATGTGGAGTTAAGCTTCTCTAGCCCCTCCGCCCTTACTCATTATCACGAGCCCACTATCTACTGCACGGTTCCTTCAGCAGGAGCAGGTGGATTACTTTCCACATCATTTGCTGTAGCCACGTCAAGATCCATTTACTATATATAAAAAGACAATTCATTTCGTCAGGAGTCACCCAAATCTGAGGCTGGGACCGGGCACGAGGCATTACCTAACTTAAATGCATGCATATAATCATTTCTGAGTTATAAAAACTAGATCAAATTTAAAAATTTTCCATAATTGTTTAAAAGACCTTGATATGGGACTACGTGGCCTAAAATGCCTTTGAAAATAGTACGGGGATACATCGAACATTTTTAGAAACTTTAAAAAAATACCACTTGAAATAGGGGCAAACGCCCGTGTGGTCAGTCCGACATGGCCGTGCTGAAGGCCTGTGTGACTCACACAGCCTAAGAAAAATAGGGACACGCCCATGTCCTTTACCTGTATGGAATTAGTTTCTAATTAAACCTACAGGGGTTTTCACACAGTCGGACACACACTCGTGTCTATAGCTCGTGTCCATCACATGGCGATGACACACACGTGTCGCAGCCTGTGTGTAAAAACCTTGACATTCTGTTTCTGATGTCAGCAACCAATTAGGGGCACACGGCCAATGCACATGCCCGTGGCCAAGGGCCTTGTTCTCCACATGGCTGAGACACACGGCTGAGACACACGGCTGCGTCTCTGCCCGTGTTTTTACTAGCATACATACTGACTTGCAAATTCAAAGTACATGGGACACACGACCGGACAACATGTCCATGGGGCGGACCGTGTGTCACAATTGCCTAGACACACGCCTGTGTGTCTACCAGTGTGGACAAAAATAATGCTATATACCAAACTTTTTTGCCATCCTTACTCATACCAACATACAAAGTAACCTATACCACCAATCCACATAGTAATACAAAGCCAATTTAATCACAACAAGATATCTAGAGACAACCCCATACACTTTAACAATCCAACAAGTACTTGTTCATTCATGCGATTTGCCCATCCATGAAACATCATCAATTGCATATCATAGATAAATGTTAGCCATTATTTGTGGCCTTATACAAAATAAAGGGTGTCATCTCAAGCCAACCCATTTGGCCAAATCATAAAGACACAAAACTCAAAAGACAAAGTCCTATACATACCATAATCAAAATAAAAGAACTAACTATACCAAGTGTTTCAAATAATAGTGTAAACGAGGCCTCTGATGGTATCTGATCCACGGGCTAATTTGGCGGCGCTACAAGGAAATGGAAAGGAAAATGGGTAAGCATAAAGCTTAGTAAGTCGCAAGTAAATAATGAAATCGCTATAAGTTACCATAAGGGATCACACTCCTAACACAACTCAATTTGCACACGAAAGTGAGGATTCATAAATATTAACTCTTCATATTCAGCTCTCATCAAGTATACAACGTTGATTGAATTCACATTTCATACTTCATGTAAAATACACAGATGATCATAAGCATAACTTACTCACTTTCCTTCCTTACTAAACATACAACGTAAATGAAGCTCGTATTCGAAATTTTCATTTAGGTACCTGTAACACTCACCACATGGTCATAAGTTCTCTCATGTCGATATAAATCATAAATCTTCCGTTGAACCTTTTGGAATACTACAAGATATTCATTATCCCCAAACATGGGATAAGATGCTGACGCCATGTCCCAGATA
>NW_024402858.1:0-43368 GCF_007990345.1 Gossypium hirsutum
GAAATGATTCAAAACTTGTGTGACCTAGTTCTATAGCAATTCAGGATTTGGTTGTTTTGCAATTTTCAAATTCCTGTCAGAGTGGGTTCCTGATGAATTAGTGGGTGCCAATGAAAAACTCATTTGTGAGCCTATTACATGGTCTATCAGTTAAAAGTGATAAAAAGAAAAGATTTTTTTTTCCTTTCTTTCTATAGGTGTGGTTGTTCTTTATTTTCTCTGCATTTGGAAGAATTGATTTTTATATATTAAGAAGGAAAATAAACATTTCTGCTATTCTTTTCTCCACTTTTCTTTCCTACCAGCCTTCCACTTTTTCACTCCCTCCTTTCATCTCACTAATTTTCCACCTAACCAAGTACACCCTTACTGCATTTCTAATGTTTATCTATCTCCTTGCAACAGCAATGCATTTGCCATTTATATGGGTATTACTTTCTAGGAGAGAGTAGAGCTCAAATTGGAGTTGGCAAAGCTGGTGTGTATATTGCAATGATTGTTGGTGAGATTTTAGATTTCTGATGTTTGAGATAAATGCAGACGGTCTGCAGCAGACTTTTCCGATTCCAATGAACGTTGATTGAGCCAAAAAAAAAAAATCGTGGGGAGAGCATGAATCAAACATGAATAATAATAATTGTATCAAAATAATAATAATAATGATAACAATAATAATAGTACCAACAGTACGGGCATTTTGAAACCTTTACATGAGACTATGTTGTGCAGACTCTTTATCCCATGTTCAACACGTTTAAACACAAGCACGGAGATATAATCTCTCAAATACATGCAAAACTTAGAAAAAAAATTAAAAATGAACATATCTATGTTAGACTTACTGGTACCCATCACTCACCTCTAAATCTAGATAAGATAGAGGTGAAGGGAATTCATATACAATTTTGTACAATTTAACTTATTCGCTCTAAAAAGGAACCGTGATGCCTAAATTTTCCAAAAGGGCACACCCAGCAGTCATTTCAACTATACATTCTATTCAAGTATATGTAGAAATTCATAACTCAGCTCTTCTTGGCATTCTGAGTTCCGCACAGTCATCACAACTGTGCGTTCACGGCTTCTACCTCTGCGAATTTGAGCTTATATCTAATATCGGTTCTTGCATATCTTTCATTCATTTTCCATGGATTTGTTTCGCTCTTTAAGGATGTAGTTCACCATCAGTGTCATCATGGTTACACCATCACTGCTGGTTTTTAAGAAATCAATAGAAGTAAAATTAGTTACCCTATCTTTCATTTAACAAATCTTCTACGTAATTATTGCAACATGTCTTGACCTTTTCACGAAGGGGCCACTGCAATATATCCATTTTCTTTCGATATGCGATGCTTTCCCCATTTGATGTAACCTCCTTAGTGGTCCTTTCAAATACCGTGCAACTTTTTAAGAAAAAATTTATGGCCAAAAGAAAGAAATACAAATGTATGTAATGAAACAAGATTATCAGTTGTTAATGCCGGTGAGGAATGTGGAAACTGGAAACCTTTTGATGCATAACTTTAGTCATGACAAATAAATATACAACGGCTTCCTTAAAATGAAGGGTTTTTTCTTTTCCTTCTTATTAATCATGGAATGATGGTTCTCACCTTTTGAAGTTGGTAACTGCAGAAACCAGTGTTGTACTCCATTGAGTTTGTTTTCTAACTCATCAATTTTCTTCTGAAGATTCCTTTTCCTTTTCCAAAAAGACATTTGTGGATGTTTCCAAAGCAGCTTCCTTCAACTCTTCATTTGTCCCTGCCATGAGAAGTAAAAAAGATAATCACTGTGAATACAAAATTTCCATTTCATAATCCCATTAGTAAGGAAAAAACAAACCAAAAAGGGGAATTTTGATCTCGGTATGGACAGCTTGATACTGACTGATATTTTTCGGTACTAGAAAACAGATGCTGTAATTGTAAACCATTTTTCCAGCAAACAGATTCAAAGACAAACTTGATTTATATGAAACTTGGATGTTTAAATTTAACCGCAAGCAACTTTAATTGTCCTCCCTCAGGCCTTGCGACCTCTTTAGGACTGTGAGGAACCATGGCAGATTTATATTGTTTCTTAATGGTGTTCTTGTTCCATCAGAAAACAACTCCTCTCTATTGCTCTCTTTTCAAACTTCTTTTCTATTCCAGTAAATGCATCTTCCTTCTTCTTAAGGTCAGTCCTTAATTTGAACTAATCTTGCTTCCTGAGTTTTTCTTTCTCTATTTCATCCTCAAACCACTGAATGTTTCAATTTATCGCACTGAGCTTTGAGGGGTGTCCAGCTCTGATTGTAAGGATTCCATTGATGCATCTTTCTCTTCCTTCAAATGCCTCATTCTCTGCAACTCCTCCTCTGACTTAGTTGCTTCCTTTTTTCCATCAAAGCAATCGCACTCACTAGATTATTTTCTTCTAAATTTCCTCTTTGCATCTGCTCTTTCAGTTCCTTGGACAAGTGCTTTTTGTATGTTCCAACTCAAGTTTCAAGCTTTCCATCTGCTCAGCTTGTTCACGTAGGCATTTCTTTTCGGTAGCAGCTTGTCATCTCAGCTTTTAGGCTACTGATCTCCTTAGAAAAGCCCACTAACTTTCTTCCACATGCTCTTTTGGTGTTCAAGCTGTTGTTTTGTCATCAATTTCCTCCACATCTGCTCTATCTGATTTGATTTTAACTTTACTAGATTGGTCACAGAGTTTCTTCATAATCATCCGTAGTTGATTGGAGCTCTTCCTTAGCTTTCTTGAGCAGTTTTTCCACTGATTTCTCTGCAAGCGTAACTTATTAGCTTCAGTAGAGCATTGTGCCACCTCTCATTTGCATCAAATGTTGAGGCATCTGCATGGAGATTTTTTTGAATTCCTCTTGTAGCCTTTCAGCTGTATTTGCATTCTTCAATCTTGTCATTTGTAAGGCTTCCTCAAGCTTTAATAGCTCTTTGCTCCCTGCTAACTTGTTTTTGTGTGACAATCCTAGATCCTTTCAAACACTTTTGCCTGTTTTCTATAACTCCTCCTCCAAGCTTCTGATATGGGTTTCGAGTTCATTTATAAGTCACCAATAGAGCCGGAGAAATTCTTTTGGATTGCTTGCTGAGTTTCCTTTGCAAGGCATTCAATTTGGGTTCTCGGAGTTCATTTATGGTAGCAGAAGAAGATGGGCACTCCATACTGGTATCTTTCAGTTTGTTCTCGGCAGCCGGGTTTGCTCTAATTTGTATGAGATGTCATGATTTTTCCTGCTTCAGTATCTCATAGTCAAGTGCCAGCTGCTCCATTTGTGCCTCGAGCTCATCTTTATCTCTCTTGTAGATCTCCAACTTCACTGTTGAGGTCCATGACCCTGCTGTCCAGGGACAGAGGTCTCCTTGGTGGCCTCTGTGTTCTTGAACAAGATGTTCTGATGCCCTATTAATATTCATTCTCATCTTTGGTCACTTCTTGAGATGGTGCCTCTCAATTCTTTAGCTACTGCATGGGACCCTGATTTGTTTAGGAGTGTTGACATCTCCATGTTCTTTGGCATCCAACATTTCTTCTAGGTCTTGTACCAGCAAGGATTATAACTCAGCATTTTGATTCCTGTGTCTTCTGCAAGTTGTAACGAAGATTGGAATTCAGATCCTTCTCATATTTCAGCTCTTCCTTCTCGATTTTCTGAACCAGAACCCAGGGATGCCCCATTCTCAAACTGCGGCCTGTTGTTTAGTTTTTGGCATCATTCTTTTGCTTTCTGAAAGGCTTTCAGTTTATTACATTCTATTTGAGTGCATCTCTTTCTTTCGTTTCAAAGTAACAACTTCCCGTGAGAGATCCTGCCCCCCTTTTGCTCTCCTTTACAATTTGCTTCCTCAGAGTCTGCAATTCCATATTCTGACACATTCCACTTGCCTGGACATAAGCATTGACCACTCATTCTTGGAGCTTTTCAATCTCACTATCTTGAACCATGTTGGCAATTTCTCGTGGAAAAGTTGTCCTGGGAAACTGTTGGAGTCTTCAGTACTCAATTCCCGTGATCAGAACCTGCCCGACCACTCATGTCTTTAATCATTTGTCATCCTTGCATCCAAGTCCTCGTGGAGTATCAAGTCAGAGTACTATTAGAACTTGAAATGGTAATATCGATCCATCAAGATCCTTTATGATTTCCACGCAATTCAAATTTGGGTGGTTTTGCTGAAAGATGATCACCTGTCAGAGATATTCACAAACCAAATAAGTAAAACATGCAAAGTCCATTTTCCATCGAGTTTCTACATTAAGCAAATATAAAGAGACGAAAAAAGTTAAGAGAAGAAGAAATGGTCTGGAAAGCAGCCAATAAGAAAAACCCAAAATGAACCGCTTTTTCAACTTATAAATAGATGGGAGCCTTACTTCAATGAGATCCCTCCTTAAATGCTTCATCTCATAACCATTGCTCAAGTGGGGCCTTCAAGCTCCTCTCTTGCAATTTAAAACTGCATATCTCAGTTTCTCCACCTCTCTGACAACGTCAAGCTCATAAATAAACACTTCTAGATTCCAGAAACAACCTCCAATAACCACAAGAAATTCAAAAAAAAAAAAAAGTGGCAAGTCTTACCTTTGATCAGCATTTCATGCAACCTCTGTATTGGACCTGGTCAATACCAATGGCTTGAATTCAATTTTCAACATCAATTGAAATAAAATATGAGACAGAATGTATAGAGGGGATTGAGGATACTAACATGCAAAATTGCTTTAGAGTTCGAATTCTTTAATGGAAGAGAAACGGTGGAAGTTTTATTTGCCTCAGCATAAACCAGCAAAATCAATTGAAACTTCCCCAACCAAACCTCCTTTTCCCACACCCTAAAACACATATACGTTACTTGCATCATAATATATAAAAGAAATTTAAAAAAAAAAACTCAAAATTTTCATCAAAAAATAATATCTTACTGTTGATAAAATAAAATGATAGATCCTTTCATTGATCTTTCCAGTTTTTGGCTCCTACAAATTAAACGGTCTCGTAAAGTGGATTTCCCATCGACAGTTTCCGTTCTGAACCGTCGCCTTTCCTAATTGTTTTTATCGGTTTTCCCCCATCGTCAGGAATTACTGATATCATCAATGCTTGCAATTGACTTCGCCAACTAAATTACGCAGAAAATGGTTAATATTCAACATTTCTTAAATTGTTCAGTCACATTACAAATAGTAAATAAATAAATTAAGGTAATTACTTATAATTAAAAGCTTTTGAGAAAGAATTTAGCCAAGCAAAATAGTTCAAGCAGCTTCAAAAGAAGTTGTTTTGAGCAACGAGGCTAACAAGAAAGATATAAGCAAACAGCATTACGAATTTCAGAAAAAAAGAATAATTTGAAAGAACGAGAGAGTACTTGAGTAGCATGGAACTGCAACTGAAGACAGCTTTGATCCTGTCCTTGTCGCTCCTCCATCTCGCCGACTAAACATCTCCTCCGAAAAACCCGCAGGAAATCCAGGAATGCGACCGAAGCTCTGGAAATTATCGCTGAAAACTCACCATTCGATCGCTCGATCCCGATGCCGGAGGTTCAATAAAATGCAAGCACGCGCGGGAAGCAAAGCCTATGGCGTCAATCTACACGTGGATTTCGAGTAAACAGGAGCGAGCTGGTGCAATGCGAGTGCCAAACCGAGTGAAGAACTCAGAAACAAGGATGCATTGAAAGAGAGGAGATCTAAAGATTAAAGAAGAGCTTTTTCTCTTCGCCTCCCTGCTTTCTATTTGTAAGTTGGAACAGTCTCTGCTGGAAAGCGATTGCACATATTTAAAATATCAATAATAACAAAATTCAAATTTTGAAGGAGAAGCTTCTTCTTCCTCATTAATTAATTAATTATGTATTAAGCCAAGGGACAGTAAAGCAATACGTCTTCAATCTGCAGCTAAATTATCCGTTTTTGAATTACAAAATAAATAAATAAACACAAATCAATAAAAAATAAATTATAACAATACAAACTAAAATTCTTATTCACCAATTTTGATAAAACTCTAACAATGACGTAATTAACCTGATTTAAGCTCAAATTACACTTAAAAATAATCGGAATTTATTATTATCACATTCCATCAATCTTTTATTAATTTCTGAACAAAATCCAACTACTTATTAAATTATTCACAATTGGAATTTTAATGAATTGAAGACTTTAATATTGTATTTGTTTGGAGGAACCAAATATTGAATCCTTTACGTACAAAATATATATGCAGTCAGGTAGCGCGCCGACCACGTAGGCCTAGCTATATATTTAAGTGTTTATATATATGTATACTCACGTACCTGCCGTGGTTGATTTATATGTTAGGTGGGGGAGGCTGAAATAAGACAAAATGGTCCTTATTATTTGTTGCCCAAAAAAATGGTCTTATTTAAGAACCACTTCGGATGTTTTCGTAAATTACATAATTGATCATTCAATTTTCAAACGTTTTCATTGGATATTAATTTTTTTCTGTTGTTATGACATTCATCTTAATTACCCAACTTAATAAGTTTTATTTTAATAGTTCATTTTATCTTTTTTTAAATTAATTTTAAATTTTTAGTAAAGGGGAAAACTTAGGCTTTTTTACATAGAAAATCATTTAACTTTTAATTTTCTTTTTTATTTTTTTTTTTTTTTTTTTTAGAATTAGTTTTAGTTTTTTTTCCCAATAAAGAGAAAATTTGGTTTTTACAGGAAAATTTATTTTATATTTTTAATTTCCTTTAATTTTTTCATATTCTGGAATTAATTTTAAACTTTTTCCTCATAAAAGGGAAAAAACTTGAGATTTAACAAGAGATTACGTGAGTTTTTATAGGAAAAACTTAGGTTTTTACAAGAAAATATTTTATCTTTTTCCCCTCTTTTAAAATTAATTTTAGATTTTTTGCTAGTAATAAATGAAAAATATAACTTCCATCTCGGTATTTGAATAACTTAATTCCTGTAAAAAAAATCAAATTTTTCTCTTTTTAGAAAAAAATAAAATTAATTTTAAAAGAATAAATTACCAGAATAAAATTTATTAAAGTTGTCTGATTAAATGGCATACAATAACACTAAATTACTAGCAGTTGACTAAATAAAAATTTATTAAAATTGAGTGACTAAAATGGGTATGCAATAATAATAAATTACTAACAGGTGACCAAATTAGAAGAATAGTTTTTTTATAGCAGTTCTTAAAATGAAAATAGTGTTGACCATGGTGCCTAAAAATAAAAATTTTTATTTTTGAAACTCAATGAAAATTTGCAGAAGTTAATAATGGATTGTATAGTAAATTATTGTAGAATTTTTAATAATATCAATTTAAATTTAAAAAGAATCAAGATTGTCATAACAATTGGTAGCTTAGATGAGATTATTTTCCTTGCAAAATTGAGAGATGAGGCAAGCCTCCATGGCAGGAACAATTAATACCCATAAATATTCTAAATAAATTGGGTTTCTTTGAGTTGTTGACAGCAATAACTTATTTTAATTCGATGATTAAAAAAATAAAAGGAAAGTATAAGGTAGAAAATGAACTAAATGTATGGTGTAAGGTGGTAGTGGTAACGTGGTGGAGAGTTGGGAGGTGAAGAAGTTAATAGCTGAGATCAAAGTAAACCAAACATATCAATGTGTTGTTTGGTAGGGTTGCTTTTGGTGTATGTATATATATATTCTTTACTTGGCTTTAAAGCTGGTCATGCTCATGTGTTGCTCGCTGTGAGTTTCATGTTAAGCCTACTCCGCCTAACCCTCCTTTGTAAAGAAAACGAAAACTCCTTCAATAAAAGGCATGTGCTTTGAAGATTAAAGTTTGCTGGATGGACGGAACAGACTCTGCCTACCCATTCCCCCCTCACTCTATATGGCTTCACAACAACCGCCAACCTAATTGCTTGCGGCCTCAGCTTCACCAGTAGCTCTCCATTTGTTGTTCAATGAAAATTATCATTGCCCCTTTTACTGACCCAAAGACACGTGCTAGGACCATGCGACACTGTGTTTAGACAAACATAATCAAGTATTGTTGATGAGTGGGCAATTGGATAAGTTGTAATCTAAGGTGTCAGAGAGGCCCACGACTAGTGATTTCGAGGGTCCATGACTATCACTGCAAAGGGCCACCACACTTTTTTAATGTAAGTTCAGATGAGGTGAGGGTTTATATGAAGGCAAAGAATGTCGTCCCAACTTTCTTGAGTTGGTTTTAGAGATGAACCGGCGGGGCTTAATCCATTGGTTTCATCATTACTTAGCTTTACCATGAGTTACATTGATGAAATAATGGCAACGAAAGCATCCAACTTTTTGAGGCTTATAATTAAGCTATAATTAATGGTATCTCATTAGGGACATTACTACCTTTTTGGTTTCAAGAACCCTAAAACTAATTATCAATCAAATCAAAGATGAGGAGGGAATTTATAACCCAAAGCCAGATGAAGCTTGTGAAGTGGGGTACTCCTTTTTTGTCATGTGAAACAGTGCTGTTCTTCTAATTTACTGTTTTCTTGGAAAGAATTGTGTAATTATTTTGGACGAATCTGACAACTTGAGAAGATACAGATAATAAGCTGCTCATTGGTGTGCCTCAGTTTTTTATTTGCAACTTAATTAATTTTTATATTCATCCTATGTTCCAATTACGCTTTGTAGGCTACATCTTGGATTTCTTTTTCCTTTTTTTCACGGTGAACGCAGTTTCCTTTTCTTTTTTCTTTTTTGTTGTTGTTGTTTTTCACTTTCACTTTCCTTTTTCTTTTTTTTTTCCTTTAACATACTATCATATTATAGCGTCGCAAAAATAAGCTGAAAGAGTCATAAAATTGTAGAAGAAAATCAAAAGATGAAAAAGAAACTAATTAAAAACTAAGAGAGGGGATGGGGGTGAAATCATGAAGAGAATAAGTGCACACACATGAGGGGAACAAGAGAAAGGAGTAGATTTTCGTACACTTTATATCGAGGGAATTAGACCTGATCATGGATTGAGTGGTCTGTTTAGACTTGAAGGTCTGTCTGAAAGGGTAAGAGGATTTGAACAAAATTATAGACTCAAAAACGAGTTTAGACAAAAAATAATATATGCTTTCTAAATAGGTCAAGCCTCATGTAAGATTTTTTGTTCAAGCTTAGCCCCACCTGAATTAGCCTAATTTTTTTTTTTTGTCATCTCGTTGTTGTTTTGCTGTCATTTCACTATTATATTGCTACTATTTTTGTTGTTATTGTTTGGATATTGTATAATTTTTATTTATTTTGTTAATTTTGTTATTATTTTAGAGGCATTTACTCATTAAGTTGCAACTTATCTAAGTATAAAGATTTTTTTAATGTGTTTTCATTTGTTGGGAAAATCTATTTTAATGATTTTAGTGTATTTGATATATTATATTTTAATTATATATTATAATATAAAACAAATAATATGAAAGGGTTCAGGTCAAACTCAAATTTAGCATTTTTAATTTGGGCTAAACTTGGATTGAATTTTAAGTTCATTTTTTGGGCTAAACCGAGTTTGAACCTAGAAAATAAGGCCTAATATTTGCATTAACCAACCCCAACCTGACTCATGATCAGATCTAGCTAATCTCAAACATCATCCATCCAAATAAACATTTCCTTTTATCTTTTTGGGGTCATCATCATCGTGCAGAAGTGAGTTTCTAACTGGGAAAATGAGTAGAGAGGTGAGAATACAATGCCAAGACGTGGTTTGCGAGTGTCAAGAGTTGTGTATTAGAATGGGATGTTTTTTTTTAAAGTAACATGTATGCTTATTTAGTCTAAATATTTTGATTTATATAAATTAAAGAGTTAGTATTTACCCAGGAACATTCATAGTATTCCACATAGATTCTAAGGACCACATCCCTTCACAGGAGTTGAGTCATATCTTGGATTATTTAAACATTTGGATCAACTAGCATAGTACAGGTAGTCCATAGGGCATAATCTTTTAGCTATGAAGTTCACATCGACAAGCCCATACCAAAGGCCTAATTTTTTTTTTTTTAAATGGATAGGCAGCTTCACTGATTTTTTCCACTTTGAAAAATGATAACCCACTTCCATGGATATTGCAAGTTTGCAACCCTTGAATCACTTTGATCAGGCAGAGGACAATTAAATAAAGGATTGATGATAAAAAGATCATAATTATAAAGTAATTTTCATATATAGAGATCCTTACTTAATGAGAAGTCAAAAAGACCCCATTGAAAACGTTTTGGGCAGGCATCCCACTCGCATTTCAAAGTTGCATGCTTGAAGTAAATAAAAGAATGGTAAACTACACTCATGGTCACTTTTGTTTATCTTAGGTTACATTTCAGTCACTTATGTTTGAATGTTACGTTTTAGTCACTTACATTATTGTGTTGTAAATTTTAGGTCACTGAGCCGTTAATTGTCATTAATGGTGTAATGGTAAGCTGACGTGGCACGTTAATCATCATTTCAACAAAAACTTTAGGTAAAATTATACAATTGGTCCCATAATTTTTCATTTGAGCATTATTCTTTATGTTCTTTTAACTTTCTTTCTTCTTTTTTTTCCTTTTTTTTCCATTCTCTTCTTTCCTCTGTTTTTCCTTCTTTATTTCTTTACTACAGGAAGTCGTTGGTGTGAGAAAAAGCAAGGCATGGGTTATGGGTTTTGGTTATATAGGGTTTGGTTATAGGCAAATGATGACAGTCGACTTCCTACTTTTTTTTTTCATTGCCAATTCGACTTCCTAATTATGTTAAAAGAATGGGAATGTATGAAAATAGAGGAAGAAAGAAAGAGATGGAAAAAGAGGAAGGTTTAAAGAACATAAAAGAAAGAAAATTAAATTACTTAAAACGAAAAAATATGGGGATCAATTGTATAATTTACCTAAAATTTGTTTGAAATGATGATTTAACGTGCCACGTTAGCTTACCGTTACACCATTACGACTCAGTGACTAAAATGTTACAACATGATAAGTAATGACTAACGTACATTTCAACATAAGTGACTAAGTAACATAAGGTAAAAAAGTGACCATGGGTGTGTTACCCATAAAGAATATAGATACCATACTAATTAAATTAAAGCTATAATAATTAAACGATATAACATTTTAAATAATAATATATTACTAGATGTAAACAACAATCATTCATTTGAAAGCTGTGGGATGTAGGGTGTTTTAACGGTTAACTGATTTGAATTAAATTAATCAAACTTTTAATCCTTTAATTGTTAACTGAACCGGAATTTATATGTTTTATTTTATTTTATTGTTAAAACAAGTATAAACATATAAAAAATAATTAATAATGCTCATTTGATTGAATTAGTCAAATTAGTAATAGCCTAATATATATAATATTATTATTAAGTTCGGTATGAATTAACTGATAACCGAAATTTCAAAAAAATCTTTAACTGACTTCCAACCAACTAACTGAATTAGATTGATTCAGTCGATTAATTCAGTTTTAACCAAAGTTTGAACACCCCTAACAAGATGTACCTCACCCAGTCATCCATACCATTTGAATATTAAAACCAAAAACTCCAACGCAACGCTTTAGCTTTGAGCCAACTTCAAAATAAACAAAAGAAGTAAATAGATTTGTTAATATTTATAAATCGATCTGTATTTGTCACACACAAAGTAGCAATTTGTCTTTATAGATGGTTGAAAAATGCATACTAACACTTGATAAAGACATCGGATCCTTGACCGTTAAACATATGACGTCCTCAACCCCAAAAAGTAGTGCTAAAATACTATAAAACCATACAAATAGTATTAATAATAATAATTAAAGAGTTGAATTCTATACAGCACGTCAACATGATGATGTTGGGTTTCGGATACTGAGACGAAACCCTAATTTTCTTTTATAAAAGAAATCATTTATTGGTTTTAATAGCCTTATAGGGCTTGCCTTGGCAGCCATTTATCAACAGCCATTGGATGCTGCCGGCCGAAGCAATAATAAGCTAGCCGGCTCCACACATCACCACTGCTCCCTTTCACATGTCTATATATAACGAAGCATAAAATTGGGTTGACCATTAAGGTATAGATATGAGGCAAGCAGGGACATACTCGGGCATACTGTCGGGCGGGATATCGGGGAAAACAGGGCCTCATTTGTTGCCGTTGGCAAGGATCAAGAAGATAATGAAAAAGTCAGGGGAGGATGTTAAGATGATTTCCGGGGAGTCTCCCATAGTGTTCTCTAAGGCCTGCGAACTGTTCATCAAGGAGCTGACGCAAAGGTCGTGGATGGTTACCATGCAAGGCAAGAGGAGGACGCTTAATAAGAGGATGTTGCGTCGGCTGTTATGGCTACGGACCTGTTTGATTTTCTGTCAATTTGGTTTCTGAATCTGGTAATTCTGGGGAAGCTCCTCCTCCTTTGGAACTGGATACCTTCACGTCTTCATAGTTATGGCTTCTCTCTACTTTATACAAATATGTAATAACAAGTGAAGTCCCCAAAGTAATTCTAAATCATTAATGCATACTAGATTTATGTTACAGTAATGATAAAGTTAATTGTCTATCTTTCATGGTAATTTGGGTTTAAATACAAAAGGAAAAATAAATACACCATAAAATATAACATAATTTATATATTAGAGAGTATTTTATAATTTTATAATTAATTTAATGTCTAATCCACTCATGACAACAACTCAAAAAAACACATTTATCAGCTAAGCTTCATCGCTTCATCTCCCTTGTATAAATCAAAGTCAAAATTAACCACTCAGACTTGCATTTACGGGTTAATAACTTGAAAGGTTCATTTATTGATCAATTTAATTTTTGTACTAAATTGCAATAAAATTAACATTCATTGATTCAAAATATAATTTATAGTTTAGCAGAGTTAATATTTTAAAGTTTCAACAGTTCTGTAATATAAATATTTTGTTTGGAATTGAATTGTATTGAAACAAATATTTTGTATACAGTAAATGTTGATTCTATTACATTTAGACTTGTTTGATCATTTTGAATTGTATAAAGATTAAATTGACTCAGTTAATAATACATAGACTAATTTGATTTAGTCCCTATAATATAGGGACCTCCAAGGGAATTGACCAGCATTTATGTCTAATGTCAAGTATTGAATCTATTGATTAGATTTGTGATATTATTTTTTCTTTCTTCTCTATCGTTAAGATTTTTTTAAGTGTTTTGTTTTATTATTATTTTGATCATATTTGAATATAAAAATAGTGATATAAATGAAGTAGCTAGCACGCCCTATTCACCGTCACCATGGACGGGGCAAAGCGAAGAATATAATTGAACAGGGACTGAAATATTTAAAAAAAATGTTATAAAGAAGACTTTTAAATTTCAAACTTTACTCATATTTAGTTTTTTAATTTAATTTTTTATTTATTTTAATTATTGTAATGATTTTCCTTTATTTGATTGATTGAAAAGGTGAATGGATAAAATTAAGCTAATAATAATTAGCAGGGTTTTAACCGAAAGTGTTATCAAATTTATTGTATCAAATTATAAAGGGATCAAAATAAATTAATTTACCTTTTTGGTTCCAACTGAAAACATTTTTAAAATATGTGGCCAATAAATCGCAACTTAAGGACACCAGAAAACAATTTTCCTTATTATAAAATATGTATGGTATTTCAAGAAATTTTTAAAAAATTAGGAGGGGCTAAACATAAAATAATCCTTATCCTGAATAGAAGGCTAACCTTAGAAGATATATTTGATTAAATATTAAGCATTTTATGTTTAATGTAATTTTTATATAAAAAATATTTGGTATATTTTCAGTTGAGTTTTTAGATTTCACAGCAATATTATAGTAACATATTAAAAGAAGAAGAAGAAACACGTGTTAATTTTTTAAATGTATCAAATACTCACTTTTTTAATAATACATGTTTTATGTGTTTTAAAGATTGGGTATTCTAAATTTTAATAGTTGACTAAATGGGTTGGAACATGATGGCCTCAGGATGATTTTTTCTATGGTTGGATTACATTCGAGCCATGCTTAATCATAACATGTGATTTGATATATAAATTTAAAATTTTTTATATATTTAATATATTTATATATTTTTAATTTATTAAAATTTTATACATGAGCAATTTAATAATTTTAATGTTTATATTATAATATTATATATTACTATAAATTTTAAATTGTATATTGTAAATTAAATAATATAATTATTATAAATTTTAAAAAAAAATTCTAGTGCACGAGAACGTGTATTTAAATACCTTTATTTTTCTACTTTAGAATTGAGAAAAATTATAGATAATTTGAAGTATTGTATAAAAACACACAAACTAAAAAGAAAAGGTTAGATTTAGGTTTTGAATGTTTGAATCGAAACCCAACATATATTTTAAATTCTCAAATTTTGAATCTAAGTTCATTTTTTGATCTTAAAATATTCATTCAAGCTCTCTCAAATTTTAATTTTAAATCAACCTTCAAACTTAATGCATGCTAACATGTGTCTAGGGCCAAATATATTTTCTTTAGGATTTATTTCCAAAAGTTTGTGGGCCTAACTCAAGCAACCCAACTACGAACCCCAGGTCCCTTAATAGACATTTAGCTTCACTATCAAATTCAGAGCACAGTCGAAGTCTCAAAGAGGAATGCAGGAGCAGAAAATGTACTAACAACAATTAGAAACGACAAAATTGATAATAATCTATCCTATCCTTCAAAAAAGGAAATTGATAATCTAAAATCTACACATAATCATGTCATGTATATGTAACCTACTCCGACACCAGGCACATAAGTTAAAACTCATTGCTAAACAACTTTGATCATGAAATTAGGCCGATAAGCAACAGAACACTACTGTTTCGGCAATCCCATCAGGGATCAACAACTCCTTGCTTTCTACTCTATATGTCGGTGGCAGCTGCTGCGCCATGTTTTCCTTTCCCAGTTTCTTGCTTGCCTCCACCGCCACCATGTTTCTGCTCTTCCCACCAATTTCACCTGTTTTCTTCTCCATCCTTCTCATTATAACATACTCTTCGGGTATGAAACATCCATTACAGCCACTGTATTTGGAAGCTTATAGTGGACGGAGAGAGACTTGTACTATTTATGGGAAAAGTGAGAGAGGGGATACCATGGGCGTTGGTCCCATGTATTTGCTTAAACTACCTGCTTTTTTTTCCCTTTTCAGGTTCTGAGCCTTTGGGCTTCCAAGGTGCGATGTTTTGAAAAACGTAAGAGCCTAGGCAAAACTAAGTGTGAAATGAAAGAGGGACAGATAATGTCATGCGTTGGCATTATGGGACACGTGTGATGGAACCAAACCAATATTGGTTTTTGTTCTTAATTGTCCTATTTTTTTTTTTAATAGTGAAAGAGATTAATTCAATCACATTTAAACATGTATTTTGAAGGGTGTTATGCTCTTATCACGGGGCACGGACTAGATCCCACGATCTTTTGCCCAAAGATGACGGTGTTAGGGTACGACAGCCTACTATATCATAACAACGACCAACGGCATGCATTTAACATTTAACTTTTTAACTTTTCATCACATTATACGATTCCTTACACAATGCTATAAAATAAGAAACAGTTTTCTATAAAAAATTTGAGTGTAAAACAGAAACTTCTTTTTCGAGATTCATCTTCACCCTCTTATCCTTTCTTCCCTTCTTCTTTCCATTTTCCCATTGCCGACTCTTTGTTTTGTATAAGCGAACTGAATCTCATTTTTTTTACCTTCTCCTCTTTGGATGCACTTTACCTCTAGTGCAATACGTTTAGAGTCACTTTTTAGCTCAATTGCACCGCTGCAATCTCTTTGGATCGCTAGGTTCAGTGCAGTGAAACTTTTTACCATGATGGAGTTTTTTCGACTAGAATTTTGAGCTTCAATGGAGTAAACGCAGGTCCAAATGAAGGGGTAATCTCCATTTTACTCCTTCCACTTTTTAACTCTATTACTATAATATTATTTTTAACATAAATATAATTAGAATTTTTATTTAATATCAATATTTTTAATGGATTCAAATATAGTGTTTTTTATTCCTAAACATAATATTTAGCATTGTTATAAAAATTTGATTAGCTGTAAAAATAATTTATCATTTAATTAAAATATTTATAAAAATATTGTGATACATATTATTTTATTAATTAAAATTATAATTTCACATATTTTTAATAATTTTATAAAAATAAAATATTTAAAAACTTCTGTTGTATAAGTTTTAATGTAATGCTTTTAATAGTTATTTTATTTCCTCACATTACTGTTACAATTGCGTTTGAATTCAAACACACATTCCATCGCACCACCAATCCAACTAAGATTATCTAAAATGAGAATATTAAATAATTAGTTTGAGACTTAAGTAGTTAAGCTCAGGGTCTGACAGAGTCTTTGTAAGATAAAAATTTTAATTTTTAGTTTTTTATAATTTATAAAATTTTAAATTAATATATGTTAAAACTTCATCTTGACCTTTTAAAATAATAAAAAATTAATTTAATCATTTAAAATTATAAAGATATAGATTATTAAAAATGATAAAATTATATTTTTACTATAATAAAAATTTGCAACTTAATTCCGTCTTCCCTAAAATAATTTTCTAATTTCGTCCTTAGTTAAGATTGGTGGAATTAACAAACATCCAAGCATTTCGCAAAAAGATTGGTGAAGTGATAAGTGTAATGTAAGTGCTGGCATTACTACAAGATTTATTTAATGGTTAGCCGGCCCGGCAGCCTTTGTTACAAGTTGGGTAATAAAAGCGTATTTTCTTACCAGAATGGACCGTAAGAAGCGGGTCTGTAACGCCTGATTCTTAAAAGGTTAATATTTATTAAGAGAAGTACATAGTTGGGTTAGTATTTGGTGATGTATATCTTTTGTTAATATTTTTCTATGCTTGTTCACCAGCGAAAAGCATAGAATAAAGACGCAAAAGTGAAAGCATGGAATGGTAAGAGTCACGAGAGCTTTCACGCGCGTGTTGCAGACCAATCGGCCGCTATATGTTTTCACCGACTACCCGGGCGGTGGAGGAAGCTGGTAAATTTAAGGGAACTATCAGCACCACAAAACTTTTAGAACTCAGAGAGACCACGATGCACAATTAGCCGGTTGCAGCTAAACAGTCCCATGTCAGCTATCACACATCTCACTTTACAAAAATCCTGCTCGTAAAATTTAAAAAAAAAACACTTCACAAATCTTATAATAATGAGGAGGAGGAGGTTTAGATTCTTCTACCAGATCACCTCCAGTGAACAAGGCAATTACAAGATCAAAAGAAAGTTTTATAGCTCCTGCATTTTGATCATTTTCAAACACCATTAATAAATTTCACAATTACCTACAATTCATTAATTAATGGTTTGAGATTAGTCCTAGATTTGTTGTTTTTTTTTCTCAAAATTAAATGATACCCATTTCCATTTTCGGTCCAGATTGAATTCAGAATATAATAACACTCAGCTTGACTCGTTTCGTTCACTTGTATTTTGCTTGTTGTTTCCCTAATCGATACCACAAAAAAACTACAAAATTTTCACAAAGATGTAAACCCCCCCCAATCATCATTTATCTTTTATGTAAAGGCTCCAACTTTCTATATCTACATACCACAACCACCCGACATTTCCCAAGAGATTCCTTTTTCTATATTGATAATTGGTGTTATTTTAGGTGGAGTAGCGGTGGCTAAGCTAAGGGAATACGTTATGGGAGAGCAGGAAGCCGACAAAATGGCAACCGCCTCTGAACCCAAGGTGGTGCAGCAGCCTGTCTTAGTATCCATGGATGATGTAGCTGAAGACAAGAGCTTGATCCCACCAATCTCTTAAAGTATGCTTTCTCTACTATCTTATAAACACATGTCAATACTATTGGTTGCATGCATGTACTAGGAATCATAATGTTAACGGAAAATGTTAGTTGGTGTAATTAGTCTGGTTGGAATGGGAAATTTTCAACCGTTCGGTTTCACAGGCTGCAAGCATCATTTATTATTATCCGGCTTCACTATATGTTGAAAATGGCAGAAGTTGCAGCAGCACCAGATAAAAAGAAAAGTCTAAACAAAAGAGGGAGATGTCGACATAGGCTTATTTATTGAGTAAACTACCTCAATGTCACTAAATATTAATATTTTATGTTTTAGTTATTCAATTTTAAAAAAGTTATAAAATGGTCAAAAAATTATTTTAAAATTTTTATTTAAGTTATTAGGTTGGTAAATTTTTTTTAAAAAAAGCGGTCTAGTGAGCTCAAAGTGACACTTCAAATATCAGTACGATAGACTAGTACCTACCAACGAGTAGTGAAATTTATCTTAGATCTAAGGTAATCAAACGATCAATGTCAAAGATTGGAGAAGAAAATTGTTTGGATTTTAGTTTACAGATTCATGACATTTAAAGTTTTTCATTAAAAAAATTGAACTATAGAAGAGAAGAGAAAAAAAGCTTTCGATAGTTGTAGGTATTGCAAATAGAAAAAATAATGCAACAAAGATTTTAACAATTCAATGACTTAAATAAAAATTTCAAATAGTTCAATGTTACTTTACTACCTTTGAACGTTAAGTAGTTTAGTAACCTTCTAATTACTTATTTGAAAGCATCTATGTTGGAAACTAAATTTATTTGCAACATTAAACTCGAATCCAAGTAACATTTTTCTTTCATATCAACGGAGAGTTCACACAATAGAAAACATGTTACTCTCATCCAAATAAAAAAGTTTGATGTTTGTGATGGGAAAAATTGGAAAAGAAGAAGGCAGAGTATGGTGAGAAAATGAAAAAGGTAGAGGCTAGCTAGAAGCCATTAACAGTCAGAAGAAAAAAGAGCAGTAATTGAAGCCAAGAAAGCGGAAGATATTCTGGAGATAACAGAAACTGCAGCCAAATTTCGTGGTATTGGATATACACCAAAGAAATTTCTTGGGTGTTTCAGCTCTTCCTTGTGGACATTGTAATATTGTTGTACATCAAATTTTATGAGTGAAATAATACATTAATTCTCTCTCCATAAATTGTAATTTTTAAAGCTTGACTTGCTATGTTGTCAGAGATCGAAAAAATTATTCAGATATGACAATTGCCAAGTACATGTTTTGAACTTTCCTTATCTTGAGTGCTCATTATGTCCCATGAAAACAACCAACATATACAATTCAAAGTCTTTTAAAAGCTTGAATTTGACAATTATTTTTATATTGGAGTCTGAATTTTTTTAAAGAAGTTAAGTCCTGAATTAGGCGATTCTTCTCACATTAGGATTTGAACTTCTTTTTTTGTCTAAGTTAACCCTTAAAAATCCTAAAGTTGGCCCTAGTGTGAGAATAATTATCAAGTTCAAGCCTCAATGTGAGAATAATTATCAAGTTGAGGGCCTAATGTAAGAATAATTACCAAGTTTAAGATCTAACTTAAACAATTACCAAATTTAAGAATTATAAACTATTGTTACTATTAATTAATGGTTACTAATTCTACCATCATTTTTTTTCTATAAAAATATATATTGCAAAGGAAAAAAGATATTAACCTATAAAAAAAATATATAAATGGGAGATACTGGGTGAAGCAAAACCTTGTTAATCTCCGTTCTTCCATGAAAGATAGAACTCCCTATTCTTAAGTATTCATAAATCCAAAAATGAATTATAGGGATGGAGCTTTGATTTCGTATCCTTAATCACCGTAAATCCATATCCTCCACTTTTTTCTTTTTCTTTTTTTTTGCATTACTAATTTTACCCCTTTAATCTGCCTTTATAAACCTCACTTAACCAAGCCAAAAACACATATCTTGTTGTTTTCCATTGAAGCATTTCCTCTATAGTTTTTTACTTTTTAATCCCTTTTCCTCATTTTTGCAACAGAATTTTTTTCCATTGCACATCTAATTTAAGAGGAAAATGACTTTCAGTGGAACAACAGAGAAATGCAAGGCTTGTGATAAGACTGTTCATGTTATTGATTTATTAACAGCTGACGGCATTTCTTATCATAAGACTTGCTTCAAATGTAGCCATTGCCATGGTGTGCTGGTGGTATATTTCTTCTGTTAATCCCTACCTCTTGTTTGTTTTCATGAATTAAAATTAGATAGTCACATTTCTTTTTATAAACAGATGGGAAACTATTGCTCAATGGACGGTGTCCTGTATTGTAAGCCACACTTTGAGCAACTTTTCAAGGAAACTGGCACTTACCAAAATAAGAATGCAAAACCCTCATCCGAAAAGTCAAATGGAACGGTACTTTACTTCTTTTCGAAAATAAGGTTACGATATTGAGATTCGAATTTACATGTTGATTATTTTGGCAGGGAAAGGCTCCTAGCAAATTCGCATCATTCTTCTCTGGTACACAAGACAAATGCGGTGTCTGTAAGAAAACTGCATACCCCTTAGAGAAGGTGACTGTGGAAGGAGAAAACTACCATAAATCATGCTTTAGGTGTTCACATGGAGGTTGTGTGCTTACACCATCAACATATGCTGCATTGGAAGGCTTCCTTTACTGCAAGCATCACTTTTCACAACTCTTCAAAGAGAAAGGCACCTATGCTCATCTTACAGAGACATCTGCTTCCAAGAAAAGTTCAGCAGCACCTTCACCCGAAGTAAGGTCTGAAGCTGAATCAGATTCCGAATCAAAACTAAAAGAAGATGAATCACAACCTAAAGCCGAAGCAGCAGAAGAAGAAACAGAAGCATGAAGCTAGTACTGGAATACTCATTGAACCTTCAAGGGAAATCTTTAAAACGCAGGCAAATTTTAAGTCTAATGAGACGTAGGGAGGGTCTTGTGTACGGCGTAATTTTTTTTCAGGGTTCAAATTTTCACCATTGCATAGCAATCGAAATCAATTGGATTCATTCTTTCATTGCTTTACATGTTTGTTTCAAATCTCTTACTCTCTCTTCCTTTTCCTTTTCTTTGCTAAGCACTTTCTTCCAAATCAATACTTAATAGGAAATTTATAAAATATGTAACACCCCGACCCGTGTCCATCGACGGATTAGAGTTACGAGGCATTACCGATCAAAATTTAATATCATAAATCAAGCAATTATCCAAACATTTATGTCATTTCAATTTACTAACTATACTACATATAATACACATTATTTTCAAATTAGGCTTAACTATACTAATTTATAAAACTATTTACAAATATGCTAAACACATCACACTACCATATAAATAACCGAAATTTTTGCATAAGCTTAAACATCATATATATATATCAAATAGATCACAACCATAAAACCAAACTTAACCAAAATGAATAAGCCATTTTCGCATGGCTCAAATTCACACATCCTAAAATTAAACATATAAACTAGACTATACATGCCATAGGTTCGAATTCAAAATTTATAAAATACCAAAGACAGTCGATAGTGTGATAGACTATGCTGATGATCCCCGAGCTCGTAACGCGACTCCAAAATCTATAAAACAGAGTAAACAAATACAAACACACATTAAGCTATTAAAGCTTAGTAAGTTATACGCAAAAAAATTAAAATTCATTTATATATAAATGCATAATAATACTTATTCCATCATTAAGATAAAATAAACCAAATATCCTAATATTTCGTACCATCTAACACTATAAAAAAAAGATCACATTGTATTTTCATATAAACAAACCATATGGCCAAATACACATAAATATTTAGCAAAGCCAAATATTCAATAAATCATTATGTCAAAACATGCTTATATTCAAATGGTAAACTCATACAATATATTTCATTTGAAACTATTATCAAATTATAACAATCAACTTACCTTAACACTAATTAAGCAAATGGCTAACACATACCTGAATAATTTAGCTTTTACTATTACTCACATAAGATTTTTATAACATAGAGACTTGTATAAAACACCGGCATAAAGCCTGCTAGGCACAAAGCCCGATACATTCCACCGGCACAAAGCCTGCTAGACATAAAGTCTGATACATTTCACCGGCACAAAGCCTGCTAGACATAAAGTCTGATACATTTCACCGGCACAAAGCCTGCTAGACATAAAGTCTGATACATTTCACCGGCATCAAGCCTGCTAGACGTAAAGTCTGAAACATCTTATTTTCAAACTATATATATAGTATATAAAATCCATGTATAGAGATTCAGCTCAAAATTCATTACTTATATTTTTAAAACACATGGATATATAAATCTCCATCACCAAATCTAACTTGATAATTCAATAATTCAACCAAAACATATTTGTATATATAACCTCATACTTTTGATTCTACTACTAATATCATAAGATTTAACTTATGATATACTATGTGTCTTTAACATTCAAACATATTAAGATAATCTAAGCTAATAATTTCATACCATTTATTCAATACAAAACTTGTACATTTGCATATACGTTCACATTTGACTTCATGTATACATATATAATTCCAAACCTAATTTCAATTCAAGAAATTATACATGTACATTTATACATATTCGAATCTACCGTATAAATATATAAATTCATACTCAATTTCAAAACATAAACTTATACATATATATATATGACATATCTAAATTCAATACACAACACATATATCTGCATACTCATTCGAATCTATATATATATACAATTATAACATACATATACCACAAATCAAATCCAAGAGTTTATATATAAATGTACTTATATAATCATTCAAACCTTATACATATATATATACATATGCCTTATACATATCTTTGATTAATCTAATAATTTATACATGTATATACTTATACATCGTTTATACTTCAACTAAATTTAAAGGTTTATATAAGTATAAACCTATATATATATTCAAACATTAATAATACATGTATATCATTCATACTTTATTTTATTTCAATCAATATGCCTTTAAATTTAAGTTCAACAAAATACAATACATTTACGTACCTATATATCGATTTAACAACATTAAATAGCTATTAGACTTACCTCGGATATCAGCGGACACGATCGACTACTCGACTACTTTCGTTTTCCCCCGATCCAATTCCGTTTTCCTCGTTTCTTGATCTAAACACATTTAAATTTAACCTTTTTATTCATCAAAATATTCAATTAACTCCAAAAATACATAAATGGACAAATTACTATTTTGCCCCTGACATTTTACACTTTTTACAATTTAGTCCATTTTTGCACAAAACACAAAATACATAAATTTTGCCCACATTATGTTAGGGCCGAATATTTCATAGACCCATATAGATCCTTGCATGTCATTTATTTCACCTTTTAGTCCCTCAATTAAATATTTTTTTACAAATTAATCCAAAATAATTAAATTCATCAAAAATTCAAGAACACATATTATAATCTATCACATATCTTTCATATTTCATCATCAACTATTACCAAGCTCAAGTATTCATAAATGGCATGTCTCAAAATCACTATCAAATTCTAAAATTAAAGCATGGGCTAGATATAACACGAAGCAACGATCACAAAAACGTAAAAATCATCAAAAACCGAAACCAAACATACCTTAAATCAAGCATCAAAGATGGCCGAATAGCTTGGTTCTTCTTCTTTTATTTTCTTTTCTTAGTTTCGAATAGATGATAAGGAAATAAAAGATGATGGTGGTCTTTATTTGTTTAATTATAATATTATAATATACTATATATTATAACATTTATAATTAATATAAAAACTATATATATTATACACATAATGCCGCCCACTATTCTTTTTAATGGTTAAATTGCAAAACTAAACCTCCATATTAAAAGAACAACCATTATTCAGCCCCTTTTTAAAAATAACCATTAAATTTTTATTTTACGCGATTTAATCCTTTTTATTTAATCGGACACTCAAACGGCGAAATTAAAGCACGAAATTTTTACACTAGTAAATTCACGCATAATAAACACAGAAAATAATATTAAAATATTTTTTTGACTCGGACTTGTGGTCCCGAAACCACTATGTCCGATTAGAGTCAGAACCGGGTTGTTACAACTCTCCCCCCCTTAGGGGTTTTCGTCCCCGAAAATCTTACCGGTGAATAGGTTTGGATAACGCTCTTTTATTGTATCTTCTGACTCCCAAGTTGCTTCTTCAACCCCATGTTTATGTCACAATACTTTAACTAACGAAATTTTCTTATTTCGTAATTCTTTGATCTCACGAGCCAGAATGCTAATCGGTTCTTCCTCATATGTCATGTCAGAGTTAATTTCAATCTCCGTCGAACTAATCACATGTGAAGGATCAGATCGGTATCTACGGAGCATCGAAACATGGAATACGTTATGAATCTTTTCTAACTCAGGCGGTAACATTAATCTATAAACAACCGATCCAACTTGCTCTGTAATCTCATACGGTCCAATGAATCTCGGACTCAATTTGCCTATACGACCGAATCTGAGTATTTTCTTCCACGGTGAGACTTTTAAAAACACTTTATCCCCGATCTGAAATTCTATATCCTTTCTTTTCAAATCCGCATAAGATTTTTGACGATCCGCTGCTGATTTCAGACTGTCCCGAATCACTTTCACTTTCTGTTCGGTCTCTTTAATCAAATCAACCCCGTGTATCTTATTTTCACTGAGCTCGGTCCAATACAGTGGTGTATGACATTTACGACCGTACAAAGCCTCATAAGGTGCCATTTTGATACTAGATTGAAAGTTATTATTATAAGCAAATTCAATCAAAGGTAAGTATCGTTCCCACGTACCTTCAAACTCGAGAATGCAACATCTCAACATATCCTCAAGTATCTAAATGATTCGTTCAGATTGACCATCTGTCTGCGGATGGAAAGCTGTGCTAAAATGTAGTTTCGTACCTAAAGCATCTTGTAGTTTCTTCCAAAATCGCGATGTGAATCTCGGATCTCTGTCTGAAACAATAGAAATAGGTACACCATGCAACCTCACAATTTGTGAAATATACAATTCCGCAAGTTTATCGAGTGAAAAATTTGTACGAATCGGAATAAAGTGTGTCGATTTTGTCAACCTATCAACAATAACCCAGATTGCATCTTTCTTGCTCGGTGTCAACGGTAAACCGGATACAAAATCCATCGTGACTCGATCCCATTTCCATTCAGGTATCATGATCGGCTGAAGCAACCCAGATGGTACCTGATGCTCGGCTTTAACTTGCTGACAAATTAAACATTTCGAAACAAAGTCAGAAATGTCTCGTTTCATACCTTGCCACCAATAGTGTTGTTTCAGATCGTTATACATTTTCGTGCTACCCGGATGAACAGAAAATCGACTACTATGAGCTTCCTTCAAAATCATCTGAATTAACTCTGAATTTTTCGGAACACATAATCGGTTTCTAAATCTCAAATAATCCTCAGCATCAACTAAAAACTCCGAATCAACATTTAAGTCACACTGAGCTCGTTTTGCACTTAAATCATTATCGACTTTCTGAGCTTCACAAATCTGTTGAACAAATAACGGTTTTGCTTTCAACTCAGCTACTATCGCACCATCTTCAGACATAACCATATGTGCGTTCATTGCACGCAAAGCAAACAGTGATTTCCGACTTAAGGCATCAGCAACAACATTAGCCTTTCCTGGATGATAGTCAATCACCAGCTCGTAATCTTTCAGCAGTTCTAACCATCGACGCTGTCTCAAATTCAGATCTTTCTGAGCCATCAAATATTTCAGGCTTTTGTGATTGGAATAAACATGACATTTTTCTCCAAACAGATAGTGGCGCCATATTTTCAACGCAAATACAATAGCGGCCAACTCCAGATCGTGAGTCGGGTAATTCTTTTCATGCGGCTTTAACTGTCTCGAGGCATAGGCTACAACTTTGCCTTCCTGCATCAAAACACAGCCCAAACCATTTAAGGATGCATCACCATAAATAACAAACTCTTTACCCGATTCTGGCTGAACTAAGACTGGAGCTTCGGTCAAAAGAACTTTCAATTGATCAAAACTTTTCTGACACTTTTCTGACCACTTGAACTTAACATCTTTTTGTAGTAACTTTGTCATCAGGGTCGCAATCACAGAGAACCTTTTCACGAACCGTCTATAATAACCAGCGAGCCCCAGAAAGCTTCAAACTTCCGAATCATTCCTCGGAGGTTTCCAATCAAGTATAGCTGAAATTTTACTCGGATCAACCCGAATACCCGATGCTGATACAACATGGCCCAGAAAACTGACTTCACGTAACCAGAACTCACATTTACTAAACTTTGCATACAACTGCTTATCTCGCAAAGTTTGTAACACAAGTCTCAGATGTTTGGCATGCTCATTTTCGTCACGAAAGTAGATCAAAATGTCATCAATAAATACTACCACAAACCGATCCAGATACTTTCTATAGATCCGATTCATCAAATCCATGAAAATAGCAGGTGCAATAGTAAGTCCGAAAGGCATAACAAGAAACTCATAATGTCCGTACCTCGTTCGGAAAGCAGTCTTTGGCACATCAGAGTCTTTAACTCGCAACTGATAGTAGCCTGATCTCAGATCTATCTTTGAAAACACAGTAGCCCCTTTCAACTGATCGAACAAATCATCAATCTGTGGTAACGGATACTTATTCTTTATAGTCACCTTATTGAGTTGCCGGTAATCAATGCACATTCTCATCGTTCCGTCTTTCTTTCTCACAAATAGAACTGGTGCACCCCAAGGAGAGAAACTCGGTCGTGCAAAACCTTTATCAGTCAACTCTTGCAACTGTACTTTCAATTCTTTTAATTCGGTCGGTGCCATACGGTACGGAGCTATCGAGATTGGAGTCGTCCCTGGTACTAACTCAATACCAAACTCTACTTCTCGAATAGGTGGCAAACCCGGTAATTCTTCAGGAAACACGTCTGAATACTCACACACTACTGGCACAGATTCAATCTTCTTTTCGGTCACTTTGCTATCAAGAACAAATGCAAGGTAAGCTTCACAACCTTTTCTCATATACTTCTGAGCCAACATCGAGGATATTATTGCTGGTAAACCATTCAGGTCATTAGATTCAATGCGAATAATCTCATCATTCTGACACCATAGATCAATAGTTTTTTGCAGTTTACTATAGCATCATGCAGAGTTAACCAATCCATACCCAGAATTATATCAAACTCATCGAATGGTAACAACATCAAATCAGTTGGAAAACATAAATCTCGAATCATCAACGGACAATTCTTGTACACTTTGTTAACCAACACACACCGACCCAGGGGGTTTGATACTTTAATTACAAACTCAGTAGACTTAACAGGTAGAGTCTTATTGAATACTAAGGTCTCACACACATAAGAATGAGTCAAACCAGGATCAATCAACGCAATAACATTAGTATCATAAAGAGTGAAAGTACCAGTAATAACATCTGGAGAAGAAGCCTCCTCTCGAGCTCGGATAGCATATGCTCTGACAGGTGCATGAGCCTCAGATCGAACTGCTGTGTCCTTTGTTCCTCTCTGACTACCACTTACATTACTCAAATGCCTTGGCGGTCTACCCCGTACTGACACATTACTCGGTCTGGTATTCTGCACAGTATTTTGATCAGCTACCATCAGACACTCTCGAATAAAATGATCCTTTGAACCACACTTGAAGCAAGACCGATCATGAAATCTACAATCTCCAGGATGCCATTTCCCACAATGCTTGCACTCTGATCTATTTTGTCAAACACTACCAACGCTAGCAACTGAAGTAGCTCGTGAACTCACAAGGGGTCGATCTCGATCATACTTAAGAAACCCTGCAGTAACTTTAGATCGACTATGATCCTCTCTGGATTTCCTTGAGGTCGACTGGAAGGATTTACTAAATGATCTTTTATGAGAATCTCGAGCTTCATAGTCAGCTTTCCTTTTCTCTTTCCCAAGCTCCTCAGCTTTACAAGCTCGCTCAACAAGTACTACGAACTCTTTTATCTCAAGTATACCAACTAACAGTTTAATTTATTCATTCAGCCATCTTCAAATCTTTTACACATGATAGCTTCAGTCGAAACACACTCTCGAGCATATCTACTGAGTCTCACAAATTTCTGCTCATATTCTGTCACTGTCATACGACCCTGTTTCAATTCAAGAAATTCCTTACGTTTCTGATCAATGAATCTCTGGCTGATGTATTTCTTACAGAACTCAGTCTGAAAGAATTCCCAGGTCACTCGCTCTTTCGGAACTACCGATACTAGTGTATTCCACCAGTGATATGCAGTGTCCCGTAGCAAGGATATGGCACATTTCAAGCACTCATCAGGGGTGCAAGATAACTCATCAAACACTCGAATGGTATTATCAAGCCAGAATTCAGCTCGCTCAGCATCATCATCATCGGTAGCTCTGAACTCTTCGGCCCCGTGTTTTCGAATTTTATCAACAGGAGGCTTAAGTAATCTCATTGGATCACTTACTTGAGGTATAATAGGAACCGAAGATAGATTAGTCGGGGGTGGAGGTTGTTGTGCAACCGGATTAGTTCGGACATATTGAGTAAACCAGTCATTCATCATTTGGTAGAAGGCTTGTTTAGCCTCTCCCTCCTGGTTACTCGAGATCGGTTGAGAATCTACCGGCTCTGTCCCTTGTGCGGGAGCAGGCGCTATACTCTCAACGTCATCAGCTACGGCTCGATCGGGATCCATTACAATACGAAACATATTTTTAGATATCAGCAATCATCACATCTCGGTATAAAAATTATGGCATGTATAGCTAGACTCATACACACTACGTTAGTCCAAGAATCGACTAAACCGTAGCTCTGATACCAATAAAATGTAACACCCCGACCCGTGTCCATCGACGGATTAGAGTTACGAGGCATTACCGATCAAAATTTAATATCATAAATCAAGCAATTATCCAAACATTTATGTCATTTCAATTTACTAACTATACTACATATAATACACATTATTTTCAAATTAGGCTTAACTATACTAATTTATAAAACTATTTACAAATATGCTAAACACATCACACTACCATATAAATAACCGAAATTTTTGCATAAGCTTAAACATCATATATATATATCAAATAGATCACAACCATAAAACCAAACTTAACCAAAATGAATAAGCCATTTTCGCATGGCTCAAATTCACACATCCTAAAATTAAACATATAAACTAGACTATACATGCCATAGGTTCGAATTCAAAATTTATAAAATACCAAAGACAGTCGATAGTGTGATAGACTATGCTGATGATCCCCGAGCTCGTAACGCGACTCCAAAATCTATAAAACAGAGTAAACAAATACAAACACACATTAAGCTATTAAAGCTTAGTAAGTTATACGCAAAAAAAATTAAAATTCATTTATATATAAATGCATAATAATACTTATTCCATCATTAAGATAAAATAAACCAAATATCCTAATATTTCGTACCATCTAACACTATAAAAAAAAAGATCACATTGTATTTTCATATAAACAAACCATATGGCCAAATACACATAAATATTTAGCAAAGCCAAATATTCAATAAATCATTATGTCAAAACATGCTTATATTCAAATGGTAAACTCATACAATATATTTCATTTGAAACTATTATCAAATTATAACAATCAACTTACCTTAACACTAATTAAGCAAATGGCTAACACATACCTGAATAATTTAGCTTTTACTATTACTCACATAAGATTTTTATAACATAGAGACTTGTATAAAACACCGGCATAAAGCCTGCTAGGCACAAAGCCCGATACATTCCACCGGCACAAAGCCTGCTAGACATAAAGTCTGATACATTTCACCGGCACAAAGCCTGCTAGACATAAAGTCTGATACATTTCACCGGCACAAAGCCTGCTAGACATAAAGTCTGATACATTTCACCGGCATCAAGCCTGCTAGACGTAAAGTCTGAAACATCTTATTTTCAAACTATATATATAGTATATAAAATCCATGTATAGAGATTCAGCTCAAAATTCATTACTTATATTTTTAAAACACATGGATATATAAATCTCCATCACCAAATCTAACTTGATAATTCAATAATTCAACCAAAACATATTTGTATATATAACCTCATACTTTTGATTCTACTACTAATATCATAAGATTTAACTTATGATATACTATGTGTCTTTAACATTCAAACATATTAAGATAATCTAAGCTAATAATTTCATACCATTTATTCAATACAAAACTTGTACATTTGCATATACGTTCACATTTGACTTCATGTATACATATATAATTCCAAACCTAATTTCAATTCAAGAAATTATACATGTACATTTATACATATTCGAATCTACCGTATAAATATATAAATTCATACTCAATTTCAAAACATAAACTTATACATATATATATATGACATATCTAAATTCAATACACAACACATATATCTGCATACTCATTCGAATCTATATATATATACAATTATAACATACATATACCACAAATCAAATCCAAGAGTTTATATATAAATGTACTTATATAATCATTCAAACCTTATACATATATATATACATATGCCTTATACATATCTTTGATTAATCTAATAATTTATACATGTATATACTTATACATCGTTTATACTTCAACTAAATTTAAAGGTTTATATAAGTATAAACCTATATATATATTCAAACATTAATAATACATGTATATCATTCATACTTTATTTTATTTCAATCAATATGCCTTTAAATTTAAGTTCAACAAAATACAATACATTTACGTACCTATATATCGATTTAACAACATTAAATAGCTATTAGACTTACCTCGGATATCAGCGGACACGATCGACTACTCGACTACTTTCGTTTTCCCCCGATCCAATTCCGTTTTCCTCGTTTCTTGATCTAAACACATTTAAATTTAACCTTTTTATTCATCAAAATATTCAATTAACTCCAAAAATACATAAATGGACAAATTACTATTTTGCCCCTGACATTTTACACTTTTTACAATTTAGTCCATTTTTGCACAAAACACAAAATACATAAATTTTGCCCACATTATGTTAGGGCCGAATATTTCATAGACCCATATAGATCCTTGCATGTCATTTATTTCACCTTTTAGTCCCTCAATTAAATATTTTTTTACAAATTAATCCAAAATAATTAAATTCATCAAAAATTCAAGAACACATATTATAATCTATCACATATCTTTCATATTTCATCATCAACTATTACCAAGCTCAAGTATTCATAAATGGCATGTCTCAAAATCACTATCAAATTCTAAAATTAAAGCATGGGCTAGATATAACACGAAGCAACGATCACAAAAACGTAAAAATCATCAAAAACCGAAACCAAACATACCTTAAATCAAGCATCAAAGATGGCCGAATAGCTTGGTTCTTCTTCTTTTATTTTCTTTTCTTAGTTTCGAATAGATGATAAGGAAATAAAAGATGATGGTGGTCTTTATTTGTTTAATTATAATATTATAATATACTATATATTATAACATTTATAATTAATATAAAAACTATATATACTATACACATAATGCCGCCCACTATTCTTTTTAATGGTTAAATTGCAAAACTAAACCTCCATATTAAAAGAACAACCATTATTCAGCCCCTTTTTAAAAATAACCATTAAATTTTTATTTTACGCGATTTAATCCTTTTTATTTAATCGGACACTCAAACGGCGAAATTAAAGCACGAAATTTTTACACTAGTAAATTCACGCATAATAAACACAGAAAATAATATTAAAATATTTTTTTGACTCGGACTTGTGGTCCCGAAACCACTATGTCCGATTAGAGTCAGAACCGGGTTGTTACAACTCTCCCCCCCTTAGGGGTTTTCGTCCCCGAAAATCTTACCGGTGAATAGGTTTGGATAACGCTCTTTTATTGTATCTTCTGACTCCCAAGTTGCTTCTTCAACCCCATGTTTATGTCACAATACTTTAACTAACGAAATTTTCTTATTTCGTAATTCTTTGATCTCACGAGCCAGAATGCTAATCGGTTCTTCCTCATATGTCATGTCAGAGTTAATTTCAATCTCCGTCGAACTAATCACATGTGAAGGATCAGATCGGTATCTACGGAGCATCGAAACATGGAATACGTTATGAATCTTTTCTAACTCAGGCGGTAACATTAATCTATAAACAACCGATCCAACTTGCTCTGTAATCTCATACGGTCCAATGAATCTCGGACTCAATTTGCCTATACGACCGAATCTGAGTATTTTCTTCCACGGTGAGACTTTTAAAAACACTTTATCCCCGATCTGAAATTCTATATCCTTTCTTTTCAAATCCGCATAAGATTTTTGACGATCCGCTGCTGATTTCAGACTGTCCCGAATCACTTTCACTTTCTGTTCGGTCTCTTTAATCAAATCAACCCCGTGTATCTTATTTTCACTGAGCTCGGTCCAATACAGTGGTGTATGACATTTACGACCGTACAAAGCCTCATAAGGTGCCATTTTGATACTAGATTGAAAGTTATTATTATAAGCAAATTCAATCAAAGGTAAGTATCGTTCCCACGTACCTTCAAACTCGAGAATGCAACATCTCAACATATCCTCAAGTATCTGAATGATTCGTTCAGATTGACCATCTGTCTGCGGATGGAAAGCTGTGCTAAAATGTAGTTTCGTACCTAAAGCATCTTGTAGTTTCTTCCAAAATCGCGATGTGAATCTCGGATCTCTGTCTGAAACAATAGAAATAGGTACACCATGCAACCTCACAATTTGTGAAATATACAATTCCGCAAGTTTATCGAGTGAAAAAATTGTACGAATCGGAATAAAGTGTGTTGATTTTGTCAACCTATCAACAATAACCCAGATTGCATCTTTCTTGCTCGGTGTCAACGGTAAACCGGATACAAAATCCATCGTGACTCGATCCCATTTCCATTCAGGTATCATGATCGGCTGAAGCAACCCAGATGGTACCTGATGCTCGGCTTTAACTTGCTGACAAATTAAACATTTCGAAACAAAGTCAGAAATGTCTCGTTTCATACCTTGCCACCAATAGTGCTGTTTCAGATCGTTATACATTTTCGTGCTACCCGGATGAACAGAAAATCGACTACTATGAGCTTCCTTCAAAATCATCTGAATTAACTCTGAATTTTTCGGAACACATAATCGGTTTCTAAATCTCAAACAATCCTCAGCATCAACTAAAAACTCCGAATCAACATTTAAGTCACACTGAGCTCGTTTTGCACTTAAATCATTATCGACTTTCTGAGCTTCACAAATCTGTTGAACAAATAACGGTTTTGCTTTCAACTCAGCTACTATCGCACCATCTTCAGACATAACCATATGTGCGTTCATTGCACGCAAAGCAAACAGTGATTTCCGACTTAAGGCATCAGCAACAACATTAGCCTTTCCTGGATGATAGTCAATCACCAGCTCGTAATCTTTCAGCAGTTCTAACCATCGACGCTGTCTCAAATTCAGATCTTTCTGAGCCATCAAATATTTCAGGCTTTTGTGATTGGAATAAACATGACATTTTTCTCCAAACAGATAGTGGCGCCATATTTTCAACGCAAATACAATAGCGGCCAACTCCAGATCGTGAGTCGGGTAATTCTTTTCATGCGGCTTTAACTGTCTCGAGGCATAGGCTACAACTTTGCCTTCCTGCATCAAAACACAGCCCAAACCATTTAAGGATGCATCACCATAAATAACAAACTCTTTACCCGATTCTGGCTGAACTAAGACTGGAGCTTCGGTCAAAAGAACTTTCAATTGATCAAAACTTTTCTAACACTTTTCTGACCACTCGAACTTAACATCTTTTTGTAGTAACTTTGTCATCAGGGTCGCAATCACAGAGAACCTTTTCACGAACCGTCTATAATAACCAGCGAGCCCCAGAAAGCTTCAAACTTCCGAAACATTCCTCGGAGGTTTCCAATCAAGTATAGCTGAAATTTTACTCGGATCAACCCGAATACCCGATGCTGATACAACATGGCCCAAAAAACTGACTTCACGTAACCAGAACTCACATTTACTAAACTTTGCATACAACTGCTTATCTCGCAAAGTTTGTAACACAAGTCTCAGATGTTTGGCATGCTCATTTTCGTCACGAAAGTAGATCAAAATGTCATCAATAAATACTACCACAAACCGATCCAGATACTTTCTATAGATCCGATTCATCAAATCCATGAAAATAGCAGGTGCAATAGTAAGTCCGAAAGGCATAACAAGAAACTCATAATGTCCGTACCTCGTTCGGAAAGCAGTCTTTGGCACATCAGAGTCTTTAACTCGCAACTGATAGTAGCCTGATCTCAGATCTATCTTTGAAAACACAGTAGCCCCTTTCAACTGATCGAACAAATCATCAATCTGTGGTAACGGATACTTATTCTTTATAGTCACCTTATTGAGTTGCCGGTAATCAATGCACATTCTCATCGTTCCGTCTTTCTTTCTCACAAATAGAACTGGTGCACCCCAAGGAGAGAAACTCGGTCGTGCAAAACCTTTATCAGTCAACTCTTGCAACTGTACTTTCAATTCTTTTAATTCGGTCGGTGCCATACGGTACGGAGCTATCGAGATTGGAGTCGTCCCTGGTACTAACTCAATACCAAACTCTACTTCTCGAATAGGTGGCAAACCCGGTAATTCTTCAGGAAACACGTCTGAATACTCACACACTACTGGCACAGATTCAATCTTCTTTTCGGTCACTTTGCTATCAAGAACAAATGCAAGGTAAGCTTCACAACCTTTTCTCATATACTTCTGAGCCAACATCGAGGATATTATTGCTGGTAAACCATTCAGGTCATTAGATTCAATGCGAATAATCTCATCATTCTGACACCGTAGATCAATAGTTTTTTGCAGTTTACTATAGCATCATGCAGAGTTAACCAATCCATACCCAGAATTATATCAAACTCATCGAATGGTAACAACATCAAATCAGCTGGAAAACATAAATCTCGAATCATCAACGGACAATTCTTGCACACTTTGTTAACCAACACACACCGACCCAGGGGTTTGATACTTTAATTACAAACTCAGTAGACTTAACAGGTAGAGTCTTATTGAATACTAAGGTCTCACACACATAAGAATGAGTCAAACCAGGATCAATCAACGCAATAACATTAGTATCATAAAGAGTGAAAGTACCAGTAATAACATCTAGAGAAGAAGCCTCCTCTCGAGCTCGGATAGCATATGCTCTGACAGGTGCATGAGCCTCAGATCGAACTGCTGTGTCCTTTGTTCCTCTCTGACTACCACTTACATTACTCAAATGCCTTGGCGGTCTACCCCGTACTGACACATTACTCGGTCTGGTATTCTGCACAGTATTTTGATCAGCTACCATCAGACACTCTCGAATGAAATGATCCTTTGAACCACACTTGAAGCAAGACCGATCATGAAATCTACAATCTCCAGGATGCCATTTCCCACAATGCTTGCACTCTGATCTATTTTGTCAAACACTACCAACGCTAGCAACTGAAGTAGCTCGTGAACTCACAAGGGGTCGATCTCGATCATACTTAAGAAACCCTGCAGTAACTTTAGATCGACTATGATCCTCTCTGGATTTCCTTGAGGTCGACTGGAAGGATTTACTAAATGATCTTTTATGAGAATCTCGAGCTTCATAGTCAGCTTTCCTTTTCTCTTTCCCAAGCTCCTCAGCTTTACAAGCTCGCTCAACAAGTACTACGAACTCTTTTATCTCAAGTATACCAACTAACAGTTTAATTTATTCATTCAGCCATCTTCAAATCTTTTACACATGATAGCTTCAGTCGAAACACACTCTCGAGCATATCTACTGAGTCTCACAAATTTCTGCTCATATTCTGTCACTGTCATACGACCCTGTTTCAATTCAAGAAATTCCTTACGTTTCTGATCAATGAATCTCTGGCTGATGTATTTCTTACAGAACTCAGTCTGAAAGAATTCCCAGGTCACTCGCTCTTTCGGAACTACCGATACTAGTGTATTCCACCAGTGATATGCAGTGTCCCGTAGCAAGGATATGGCACATTTCAAGCACTCATCAGGGGTGCAAGATAACTCATCAAACACTCGAATGGTATTATCAAGCCAGAATTCAGCTCGCTCAGCATCATCATCATCGGTAGCTCTGAACTCTTCGGCCCCGTGTTTTCGAATTTTATCAACAGGAGGCTTAAGTAATCTCATTGGATCACTTACTTGAGGTATAATAGGAACCGAAGATAGATTAGTCGGGGGTGGAGGTTGTTGTGCAACCGGATTAGTTCGGACATATTGAGTAAACCAGTCATTCATCATTTGGTAGAAGGCTTGTTTAGCCTCTCCCTCTTGGTTACTCGAGATCGGTTGAGAATCTACCGGCTCTGTCCCTTGTGCGGGAGCAGGCGCTATACTCTCAACGTCATCAGCTACGGCTCGATCGGGATCCATTACAATACGAAACATATTTTTAGATATCAGCAATCATCACATCTCGGTATAAAAATTATGGCATGTATAGCTAGACTCATACACACTACGTTAGTCCAAGAATCGACTAAACCGTAGCTCTGATACCAATAAAATGTAACACCCCGACCCGTGTCCATCGACGGATTAGAGTTACGAGGCATTACCGATCAAAATTTAATATCATAAATCAAGCAATTATCCAAACATTTATGTCATTTCAATTTACTAACTATACTACATATAATACACATTATTTTCAAATTAGGCTTAACTATACTAATTTATAAAACTATTTACAAATATGCTAAACACATCACACTACCATATAAATAACCGAAATTTTTGCATAAGCTTAAACATCATATATATATATCAAATAGATCACAACCATAAAACCAAACTTAACCAAAATGAATAAGCCATTTTCGCATGGCTCAAATTCACACATCCTAAAATTAAACATATAAACTAGACTATACATGCCATAGGTTCGAATTCAAAATTTATAAAATACCAAAGACAGTCGATAGTGTGATAGACTATGCTGATGATCCCCGAGCTCGTAACGCGACTCCAAAATCTATAAAACAGAGTAAACAAATACAAACACACATTAAGCTATTAAAGCTTAGTAAGTTATACGCAAAAAAAATTAAAATTCATTTATATATAAATGCATAATAATACTTATTCCATCATTAAGATAAAATAAACCAAATATCCTAATATTTCGTACCATCTAACACTATAAAAAAAAAGATCACATTGTATTTTCATATAAACAAACCATATGGCCAAATACACATAAATATTTAGCAAAGCCAAATATTCAATAAATCATTATGTCAAAACATGCTTATATTCAAATGGTAAACTCATACAATATATTTCATTTGAAACTATTATCAAATTATAACAATCAACTTACCTTAACACTAATTAAGCAAATGGCTAACACATACCTGAATAATTTAGCTTTTACTATTACTCACATAAGATTTTTATAACATAGAGACTTGTATAAAACACCGGCATAAAGCCTGCTAGGCACAAAGCCCGATACATTCCACCGGCACAAAGCTGCTAGACATAAAGTCTGATACATTTCACCGGCACAAAGCCTGCTAGACATAAAGTCTGATACATTTCACCGGTACAAAGCCTGCTAGACATAAAGTCTGATACATTTCACCGGCATCAAGCCTGCTAGACGTAAAGTCTGAAACATCTTATTTTCAAACTATATATATAGTATATAAAATCCATGTATAGAGATTCAGCTCAAAATTCATTACTTATATTTTTAAAACACATGGATATATAAATCTCCATCACCAAATCTAACTTGATAATTCAATAATTCAACCAAAACATATTTGTATATATAACCTCATACTTTTGATTCTACTACTAATATCATAAGATTTAACTTATGATATACTATGTGTCTTTAACATTCAAACATATTAAGATAATCTAAGCTAATAATTTCATACCATTTATTCAATACAAAACTTGTACATTTGCATATACGTTCACATTTGACTTCATGTATACATATATAATTCCAAACCTAATTTCAATTCAAGAAATTATACATGTACATTTATACATATTCGAATCTACCGTATAAATATATAAATTCATACTCAATTTCAAAACATAAACTTATACATATATATATATGACATATCTAAATTCAATACACAACACATATATCTGCATACTCATTCGAATCTATATATATATACAATTATAACATACATATACCACAAATCAAATCCAAGAGTTTATATATAAATGTACTTATATAATCATTCAAACCTTATACATATATATATACATATGCCTTATACATATCTTTGATTAATCTAATAATTTATACATGTATATACTTATACATCGTTTATACTTCAACTAAATTTAAAGGTTTATATAAGTATAAACCTATATATATATTCAAACATTAATAATACATGTATATCATTCATACTTTATTTTATTTCAATCAATATGCCTTTAAATTTAAGTTCAACAAAATACAATACATTTACGTACCTATATATCGATTTAACAACATTAAATAGCTATTAGACTTACCTCGGATATCAGCGGACACGATCGACTACTCGACTACTTTCGTTTTCCCCCGATCCAATTCCGTTTCCTCGTTTATTGATCTAAACACATTTAAATTTAACCTTTTTATTCATCAAAATATTCAATTAACTCCAAAAATACATAAATGGACAAATTACTATTTTGCCCCTGACATTTTACACTTTTTACAATTTAGTCCATTTTTGCACAAAACACAAAATACATAAATTTTGCCCACATTATGTTAGGGCCGAATATTTCATAGACCCATATAGATCCTTGCATGTCATTTATTTCACCTTTTAGTCCCTCAATTAAATATTTTTTACAAATTAATCCAAAATAATTAAATTCATCAAAAATTCAAGAACACATATTATAATCTATCACATATCTTTCATATTTCATCATCAACTATTACCAAGCTCAAGTATTCATAAATGGCATGTCTCAAAATCACTATCAAATTCTAAAATTAAAGCATGGGCTAGATATAACACGAAGCAACGATCACAAAAACGTAAAAATCATCAAAAACCGAAACCAAACATACCTTAAATCAAGCATCAAAGATGGCCGAATAGCTTGGTTCTTCTTCTTTTATTTTCTTTCCTTAGTTTCGAATAGATGATAAGGAAATAAAAGATGATGGTGGTCTTATTTGTTTAATTATAATATTATAATATACTATATATTATAACATTTATAATTAATATAAAAACTATATATATTATACACATAATGCCGCCCACTATTCTTTTTAATGGTTAAATTGCAAAACTAAACCTCCATATTAAAAGAACAACCATTATTCAGCCCCCTTTTAAAAATAACCATTAAATTTTTATTTTACGCGATTTAATCCTTTTTATTTAATCGGACACTCAAACGGCGAAATTAAAGCACGAAATTTTTACACTAGTAAATTCACGCATAATAAACACAGAAAATAATATTAAAATATTTTTTTGACTCGGACTTGTGGTCCCGAAACCACTATGTCCGATTAGAGTCAGAACCGGGTTGTTACAAAATATTTCTCAAATAAAGAAAATGTAACACTCTATGGATAAATCTAATTGGGTTAAATCACTCTTAGGGCCTAAACTTGGCAACTTTTTCCACATTTTGGCTTAAACTAGACATCTGTTCCTACATTGGGGCTTCAACTGTTTTTTTCTAAGTTAGTCTTAAACTTGGAAATTGTTCCCATTTTGAGGCCTTAACTAGGCAATTGCTCCCACATTGAGGCTTGAACTTTAGGGTTTTAAAGGACTAACTTTAACAAAAAAAAAGTTCAAGACCCATTGTAGGAATAATTGCCAAGTTTAGGGTATAACTTGAACCCAAAAAAAATAGACTCCAATGTGGGAACAATTGCCAAGTTCAAGGCCTAACTTGGACCAAAAAATTTCAAGTCCCAATGTGGGAAAAGTTGTCAAGTTCAAGCCCCAAAAAGTGATTTAACCCAATCTAATTTAACCTTAGGTATTGTTGATACAATGTACAACAATGAGAAGGATGAGGTGGTGCTGAAGAGGCCAATTCACCTTAAGAGGTGGAGAGCCAAAAAATATAAGAGAATAAGAAGAAAACTGAGGAGAAGGCTGAGGAAGATAAATGCTTAAGGGTTGCTGAAGGGTTCCAAAACCCCCTTTCTCATCACTTGGGATGGTATTTATAGGAAAAGCCCTCTTTTTGCTAGCGCAACCTAGAGGTCGTTATAAAGGAGGTTTCCATCATGGAGTACATGAAGGGTGTCCATCATGGATCCCATTCTATTATTCATTTAGGTAGTATGAAGTTGTTAAGCACAAGTGGTTAACATTGAAAGAGTTCTCACTGAAAAGCGGGTTGCTAGACCATGATGAGTGGGCAACTACACAGGTAGGGAGGTGTTTCTCGTGTTTAGTGGATGGTCTGCATCAGTATAGGATGGTAGATCATCCGAGGACAATCTAGGTGAATAGAGAGGTGTGGGTTGCTTTCTATTGCCCACATAAGGTTTTCTAGATTTGCCACATGTTAAGCTCGGGTGGTAAGTGTAACAATTGTCCCCTTTTAGTCGAAAAATAAGTTATAAAGTGGCTTGCCTTGAGACATTATTGTCCAAAAGTTGTACAATAGTGTGGAATAACCACAGGTATGCCAACATAGTAAATATGGATAGTACGTCATTTGAAGCTGAAGGATCACCATAAGACTTATTAAATACTCCTCATCAATGCTAATTAGAACTGACTATGTTTGGGGGATTGAAACAATGATCACAACTGGTTGGGGACGACAGATGTTGAGTTATTATTGGCCGCAAAGTTATGAAGTGAAATAAGGAGTTTTGAAAGAGTCTCCTAGATATACTTTGTCTCTTTGCTTGAAACACTATTTTGCTACTTGAAATTCTAAAGTTTCTTTCTATAATCTCGCTTTGTACGATTATTTTCATCAGCGATATCTTTGATTTTTAGGCTTTTTTACTTGATTCTCCTTGTGTTTCTCAATTTAAATCACTTCATTCAAGTTTCTTTCTGTCATATCACCATTATTCGTCCCTATTCTTGAAATTTTCAATGCAATTGTTGTAAACAATGGCTAGAAGAGGTACAAAAAATACTAGGGCTCTACCCTAAAGGGTGGTCAGAGAATGGAGAGTGATTCAGACAGGTTCAATGAAAAAATATGAACCAGTAAGTGGTGCTTATTATCTCTACACTATAATAGACATGGAGATGTAAAGGCTATTAAGATGTCGTGAGTTGCTCTATAAACATTATAAACACGATATCAACATCGCGACTGGTAGAGGTGATCAATTTTAATTCGACTTAAAAAATCGAAAAAAGTTCCAATTTCGAACTAATTGAATCGAATCAACTTGAATTTTAAGTTTAATTTTCCAATACGAATAACTCGAATAATTCAAATGTCAAACCCTTTTTACTTCCTTCCCCCCAACCCTCCTCAAACTCTTTTACTTTCCCTTCAAAAAATTTACTCTCCCCAAACTCTTAAAACTTTTTCCTTTTTCTTTCTTCCCAAAGCTTTTATTTCCTCTTCAAAACCTTTTTCCTTTTACTTCTCCCCAAAACTTTTACTCTCCCCAAACACCCCTGTAATGGGCCATTTTTGCCCGGGCCCTAAACAAAAATAAAAACAGAAATAAAACAATATATACAACAGTCCATTTACAACAAATGTAGCCCAATATGCTACAACCCAAATGGCCCAAACCTAAAAACCCTAGACGGCCCAAATGGCCTACTATCTTAAACTAGCAGGAAACCCTAGCTCCCCATGTGCGCCGCTCCTCCTCGATCACGCCACCCATGCTTAGTCCTGAAGCCTGATACCCTTGCTGCCGCTGTTTCCACTAAAGAAGAAAAAGGACCACCTTTTCCGCCTTCGTTGACCTCCCGACACCAGCAAACAAACCAAAAAAGAACACAACAATAGCGCAAGAAATGAAAAAAATCAATAATAGACAATAGATAAATAGTGTAATCGTAGCTAAAATCCACGAAAATAATTGTGTAATTTTTACGAAGAAATAAAATACAAAAAAAACAGATAAAGAAACAAGAAAGTTTCAAAAATACAAAGGTAGTCTTTATATATTTTTCGTTTTTTGAAAAAGAATAATAAACACATAAAAAATAAAAGAGAGGGAGGAAAAAGAAGGGTTCTCACCTACCGTCCACCCTCCGCCGCGTTGAAGGCAACTCCAATACGAGGGTCTGGAACGAGGTGAGATTAAAAGTTTTTTCTTTTTTTTTTCTCTTCGCGTTTCATTTTATTGTCGTTTTCTTTTCGATTCAAAAAAAAAGCTGTTTGGTTTAGATCAGGGTTTTAAAAAAAAAAAGACTTTTAAGTTTCCCGATTGCAGTGGATGACGGAGCTGTGCTGGCGACCAGCAACCAATGCGGCGGTGGTCCGCCGAAGCTATGGCAGGCCAAAGGGTGAATTCAAAGAAAAAAAAGAGAGAAGGTTTTCAGATTATTTTTATTTTTAAGGGCTGAAGTGTTTTTTTTTAATTTTAACTTAAATAGCAGTAATGAAACAACATCGTTTCACTCAGCCCCCCAAACGCCCAAACCTCGTCGTTTTGGAGGGCCAACCCGAAACCCAACTCACAAGCATAGGATCCGCGTGTTTTCTTAGCGTATGAGTTATTTATGCTGTTGGCCCTTCCGATTTTCTGCCCTGTTTCAATTTAATCATGTTTCCTTTTTTCTTTTAATTTACCCTGCGATTTTGGCTTTGTTTTATTTCAGTCCATCAATGAAACGGTGCACATAAGAACAAGGAATATTCCTCGTTTGGTCATTCTCTTTCATTCGCGTGGTTGCATTTTAGTCCAATATTCTATTTTTATCTCGATTTTCTCCTCTAAAAATTTATTTAATTTTCAATTTAGTCCTTTTATTATATTATTTTACCCTTACTAGTTTTATTATTTCTTTTATTTTATTTTATTTTATTATTTTATTTATTCTTGTTATTATTCTTTGTTTTTATATTTTTTTTTTTATTTTTTTTTTTTTTTTTTTTTATTAAATATTTTTTATTTTTTCTTTTTCATTTTAATTCAACGTCCATTTATTTTTAAACATGCATCTCCCATTTTTATTCCTATGATATGATTATTATTATGATTATATTATTATTGTAGTACTCCTTCATTTACTTATTATTTATTATTCCAATA
>NW_024402859.1:0-43185 GCF_007990345.1 Gossypium hirsutum
ATTCTGATTAGGTAGAGTTACCATGTTCTGTTGTCTTTGCTTGTATGCCAACCAGTAGTTTAAGGCTAATTCATTATTTTTTTTCTATGTGTTCATTTCTCTTCTAGTTCATCCTATTACATTAGTGAACTACCATTTTAATTCTAGGTTATCATTATTTGCATTTGTGTGTGCATTTGTTAGTTAGTATCTCTATTCCCTGATTTATTCCCATTAAGCTCATTCCAAGACGTTTTCAAATGTCGATACTTCTCTTCCTATTTCACAAATTCTTCAAGCATAATTCAATTGTCATTTATTGCCCATCCAAGTCAAGAAATTTGTAACTGTTTGCAAAGTTAATACACCCAATATTGATCGATAATCATTTTAAATTTTCCCATACTGTCCTATTTTTAGCAACATCTTTCTTAAATTTAAATAACATTTCATATGTGCTAATTCTTTGGTCATAGGCACAACTCGTCGTAGAATAATACACAAATTAGCCCAGGTTGTGCTTGTATTTGGAGAAAGTGCATCTATCAAGCTTTTGCTAGACCTTTTAAGGTGAATATGATTAATAACAATGTGCAACGCCCCAATTTTCGAGAATTTTAAAAAATGTTGGAAAAATTTAAAAATTCTGTGTCCTATTTGTTTGTCGTAGATTAAGTACGTTAGTGGGCCTCTAGAAGGCCCAAGCTTAAGGTAAAACCCGATAGTTTTAATTAATTTTAATTCTATAAGAAAAAGGGGTTCTGGTTAATGGGCTTTTAGGCATTAATTGTGTAAAATAAATCACAAGGAAACATGTGGTAAAGTGGCTAAGTGACGCCACTGGAATGCTATAAGTGGCGTGTGGATGATTGGGAGGACCAGGTTCAAGTCACAATGACAGCAAATAAGGGATTAATTTTATGAATGGAAAGGTAAGTAGTGGAACTGAAGTGAAAGACTGTTAGGAAGAGTTGGAGTTGCTCAGGAGATTGAGTAAGGAGGGGATAAGGGAGAGAATTTAGGAGCTGATTAGGGAGAGTTGTGTTGGCCGAATAATGACTCTTGAGGAGTAGAGTTGGCCGACCAAGGGGAGCTTTAGGGAGGCAAAATTCGGCTAGGGTTAAGGTTAGTATAAATTCGGCATTAAGGGGAAGTTGGGCCGTTTGCTGACCATTTCCCTTCATTTTTCTCCCCCTCTTCATCACCTTTTTCTTATTCTCCTTTCTCCTTCATAGCCGAACCCTTTCTAACCTCTTGTTCATACTCCATCCTTCCCTCCAGACGTTTCAAACCTTCATACCTTTGGCCATAAAAAACCGAAATCCCGAAGCTACACTTTCTTCTGTACCGATTTTTCCCTAGCAAAATTCTCTTATTTTGCTTATCATCTTTGGCCGATTCTTTCCTCCTTTAAACCTCAAGTTTTTGTCGACAAGACCACAGTAAAACCCTATTAATTCATCTTTTTCTAAACAGTTGCAAAAAAGCCGAAAACCCCACTTTCATAGGGAACTTAGCCGAATATTGAAAACACTGAAGGCTTGACTTTGGTGATCGTTTGAGGGTAGAGCGGCATTGGATTAAGTAGGCATCAATTGGAAACATTGGTCGAAGGAATCGGTGGTAAGTAGTTTCAAAACATAGTCTTCTTTCGTATTTTAGGAAAGGCCGAAATCCCTAAATGTTAGGGAGGCTGTCGATTTGGACTTGTAGCCCTAAGGGGTTGTAATAACTATTCTGCTTTGGTAAATGGTGTGATTTAGAGGCTGCTGATCAAAGGCTTGGACAAGTGGAACGATCAGATCTTTGGATTTAAGACATAGTTCGGCAACAAGGTAAGAGCAAGAAGGTTCTAAGCATGTTTGCCGAATATGGTAAGGGGCTATTTACTCAGTATTAATTCGATATCTAGAGTAATATGTTAGTGATTTAATTGTAGCAGTTCGTGCGTGGATCTCGACAACAAATCGCGCAAAATAGGTGTGTAACTGACACCCTCTCATAGACTAGTCGGTAAAAGCTGAAAAGCTTAAATGCCGAAAAGTTGGTATTTTGGGAATTTGCGAGTGTACGAATGCTCGTAAGATAGTGGTTTGTATGTTTGGTATTCTGAAGGTAATAACTGCAGTACGTGTGATTTCGTACATTTTGATAATGTGGGCTTAATGGGCCAAAAAATCGAGTTCATGGGCCAACGGGCTCAATTTGGTAAGTATGCGCGATAAGTATTCTGATGCTACGTAAATGGATAGGATATGCATGAAAACCCTAGAAGTAGCTAAATCACTACAATACCCTTATGTATGGAAAATTACATGATACCCTAGGTGTAAATGACCAATATGCCCTAGGGTTAATTTTGTCTGAAAAACATGTTGATGTTAAATCTGTATGATGTAGCCATGAATGAATATTTGTTGCATGGGGACATGGGTTATATTTTGGAGGAAGCATCCTTGTGGCTATGCCACAATTATCTGATCTGGTGGCTCTGCCACATACTTCATTTCTGGTGCTCTGCCACGATTATCTGTATCTGGTGACTCTGTCACATTATCTGTTTGGCAGCCATACTGCATAATTCTGTGGCGTGTAGCGGTTGGGTGGTCGAGTAGTTTCCCTACATGGTGAAAGGTTGTAAGGGGTGTATGTGTTAGTTATGTGTTGGGTTTTGCATATACATGAATATCTGATCTGATCTGTTATGGCCTATGGCTTAATTCTGTATTCTGTTCTGGCTAAGGCAATTTATTCTTTTCTGTGGTTTGAGCTGATATGGGCTATGGTTGGGTTAATCTTACACACTGAGTTTCCCCAAACTCATCCCCTATTTTCATCCATGCAGGTAATCCCAGCCATAGTGGGCTTGGAGCTGCGAGGGATTCAGGGTGGCCACTCGTTCTGCAATATGGATTTCTTCTGGTGATTTGGACTTCAATTTTCTTTACTTTGATGATTTGGGTTTTGTTATGTAATAAGGCCGCTTATGATTATTTTAATTGGGTTTCGATTTATAACTTATCATGATGACCTTAAATTATATTAACTATCAAAATGGGCTAGATCTAGGGTTCGTTTTCCAAAAACATAAAATGGTTTCGAAGTAATACGATTACAAACAAAGCTTCTGCTATGATAACGTTTTACAAACTTAAATACGTTTATTCTAAAATAGACATAATTTCAATGGTAACCTAAAAATATAACGTGATGTTAGAGTGTGGCAATGGCGATGTGCATGTCTAGGATTGGATCCGAAAGAGATTGGATCCGGTCATAACGTCTAGGCTGGGTTTGGGGTGTTACACAATGTAACAACCTTTGTTGAGACACCAACATACACAATGGTGCTGCATATGTGTTTAAATTGCCAGGAAAAAGCTGTGGGATCCTCATTTTTGTAATTCCCAAACTCAACATTTGAAGAATCCATGTTTAAAACTCAAGTTTCAATTGAAAAAAAGGAATTGAATAATTGATAGAGTAATATTGGGTCATAACAAATTTATATAAAAGGGAACTGTCGCTAATACTTGCATCATCGTGTTAAATATTAAATGAGATATATTATAAGTCAAATGTTAAGTGTTATTTTATAAAATTCCCTTACGAATGTGTAACATCCCTCACCCGTATTAAATGTCGAAATAGGGTTACGAAGCATTACTGAAAATATTATACATTTACACATACATTCCACATAAAATTTCAAATTTCATTTAAATTTCAATCAATAACATCTATATCATCCCTAATACGAACCTATGAGGCCCAAAAAATGCATTCAGGGTGGTTCGAGACTAAATCGATAACTTTAAAAACTTTTAGAACACTTAGAAGATTTTCTCAAAAACAGAGAACACACGCCCGTGTGGCCCGGCCGCGTCTCTCACACAGCCAAAGACACGCCCGTGTCGCGGTCGTGTAGACATTCAAAATGGCAGCATATGCCATGTCCTAGCCCATGTATGACCCCGTGTAACTCTCTGACTTGGTCACACAGCCAACACACACGCCCATGTGCCCAAAAATGGCCACAACATCTGTGTGTAGGCCGTGCCAATCCTGTAGGTATTGTAACACCCCTTACCTGTATCCGACACCAGGACAGGGTCCGAGGCGTTATCAGACTCAAACATTAACATTCATACAAAACCGGCCATAATATTCACCCAAATTAAAACCATTTATTAACATACATATCGTCCCTTATATGCGCCCACGAGGCCCAAGATACATTGGGTGTGGTTCGGGACTAAACCGAGAACTTTCAAAACTTATATAGCACTTTGAAAATTTCTTATTTTGGAGGTTTCACACTCGTGTGCGTAGCCGTGTGGTCACACAAGCCCGTGTGGCTTGGGACACGCCCGTGTAACTCTCTGTTTATTAAGTCATCAACAAAATAGGGTCACACTCTAGAATATAATACTAGTGTCGGCACTAACAGCATTTGCAGCAGAGCTGCCAGTATAGGTTATAGCCTTTCAATACACTTCCTCCAATATCATATATCCCACCCCATGCAATGCAACAGAATATAAATGTTCATACAATAAAGATGACATGCTCAACAGTCATATAACATACAGGGGTATATCCGTCATTTACCTCATAGGGGTATAACAGTCATAACATAAATTAGGGTCTAGGTGTACTTATCGACCTGACAGTGGGTCTACAGTAGACTCATGCGACCCGTGCAACCTTAACGGTTAAACAGCAAAAATGGGCCGAAGCCCATAATACAGCCCATGTGGGCCCACACACTCGTGTGTACAAGTAAACCTAAATAATGGCCTTGGTCATGCAAACAACACAGCCGGCCCGATGATCTCCACACATCCGTGAGGTTTACCCATGTAGGGCCCACGAGCTCACGAGGCCCACACAGCCCATTTTGACCCACCGTGGCTCAAAATGACCTAAGCCACGGAATCGCTCGTGGTGGTCTCGATAATCACATGCTCTCGCTTTTGTGTTTAAATGGCCACATGAGCGAGCGCACGCTCGTGTGGCACTGATGATACTAGTTTTTCGGCTTTTGCTGATTCACAACAGAAGTAGTGCGATTACACACCTATTGCGAAATGTGCATCTAACCCAAGCGCTCCCCAAACCTACATTCAATCATGATATTCCATTAGTCGCTTGATACTAGGGTTAATCACCCTTTTCTATTCCCCAACCTAAAACAATATCCAAAACTTGCCTTGATTGCAAGAGTGAGATTAGCCCTGTATGAACCGTTGATGAAGACCAGATAATAACTCCTTGACTAAACTGCATATAACTGAATTCCATTAACCTATATCGATATCGATCACGTAAAAATTGAACCAATATAAATCACTTACTGAGAACGTAAAATAGGTTGTGGGGAAGAAGACAGTCGCCCTATTCCCAAAGTGAGAATCCAATACGACTGAGGAAAGGTTCAATACCCACAAGACCCTAACCATAACGGTAGTAAAGACGGTGTTAAAGAGATCACAACATCGAGAAAACGAAAGAAAAAAGAGGAAAACAATCACCCACAGATCGTTCCAATAATCAGCTGTAAAAGCTGAAAGCAGAATTAGGGAAAAGATAATGTCACCACTGTCACAGTACCAAATGATGAAAAGATGACAAGAGGTTAGGAGAGAAAAGAAAGATTATTCGGCAAGTGATCAAGAGAAGATGAAGATGATAAGAGAAGCGATTAAAGGAAAAAGGTGCAGAAAGAAAGATAGCAAGTTATTCGGTCACCAATAAACGAGAAGAGGGAGGGAGAAGGTGGAAAAGTCAGCGAAGAAAAAACTCGAGAGACACAATTGTCAAATCCCGAAAGTGCAAAGAGAGAAAGAACCAATTGGTAAAAATTAATTGAGCAAAACGCAAAACCCGAAAGAAAACCCCCAACACTAATCGGCCACTTAGCAAAAAGAGAGCAAAACTGACAGTTCTTGGGCAAAAACCCTTAGCCGAACTTCTTGAAAGTCACAAACACCATTTGGCACACTACTTCCTCACTCTCCAACTCCCCACAATTCCCCTAAAATCTCTCCACACATCACTCAACCTAATCACTATCCAAATCCCTTCATTATCTCCTAGTTTCTCTCTCTCAACCACCCATTCAAACTCATTCAAACACTTCAATTTCGGTCAACCTAGGACACTTCCATGACACAGCAACAAAAAGAGCATCCTTGTGCGTAACATGGCTCGAACTCAAGACCTACTAGCAGCAGTAGCAAGCCTCTATCCCCTAAACCAACCAGCTTTTTATGACACAATCTTCCCATATTTATTTAAGAGTCTTACTACTAGGAGACATGGTTTATTCAAGCCAAAATCAAAATTAGTACAAGCCAACGCTTGAACTCAGGACCTCTCCAATACTCCTTAGGACACCCTAAAACAGACATGCATTTATGTAACACAACATACAAAAATAGATGCCTAAATTTTGGGGCGTTACATAGAGACTCATACATTAATAAAACATTAAAACATGATATAACATTGCATTATTTACACATGAACTTACCTCGGTATCAAAATATGGCTAATTATTTGATTTAGTCCAGAACCTTGTTCTTTCCTCTATTTAGGTCCGAACTCCATTTTTCTTGATCTATAATAGAAAATTTCACTTATTTAATTATCACATTGTTCAAAACAACCCATAAATCATACTTTGGAAAAATTATAGTTTTACCTCTAAACTTTCACGTAATTACAAATTAGCCCCCTAGGCTCGTAAAATGAAATGTGTTTATTTTCTTTGTTACCCAAGCCTTGCCGAACTTATGTCATATAACAGCCTACACTTTCTGTCAAATCAAATTTTTACCACCTATTTTACCACTTCTACAAAAAGGTCATTTTTAGGTGTTTTCATGAAAAATCACTTAGTAAAAAATGTTTATCATACATCAAACTTTCATATTCCTCCATTAAACATCAAAGTACATGCATGTCACACATGGGTGAGTTTTTGAACATGAACCTTAGCGCAAAATAATGGTAGAAATAGCTAGATCGATTGATAACAACTTCAAAAATGCAAAGAACATTAAAAACGGGGCTTGGATGCACTTACTATCAAGCTTGGAAGTTGAACAAAACCCTAGCTATGGCTCCTTGAGAATTTCGGCTAAGGTATGAGAAGATAGACAAGATTTTTGCTTCATTTTTCCCTTTTTATTCTTTTATTAATCAAATGAAAAAAATGCCCGTAAGACCTTTCTTTCAAATTTTTCCTATTCATGCCCATTTTTGTCCATAAAAATAGAAATTGGACAAATTGCTATTTAAGGACCTCTAATTAATAATCCATGGAAATTTCGTGCTTAAAGCTTCAAGAACTCACATTTTGAAACCATTGCAATTTAGTCCTAAATGTCTAATTGGACACTTTATCAATAAAATTTCTTCATGAAATTTTCACACAAGCATGCAATCATATCATAAACCTCATAATAATCATAAAATGATTATTTTACTTCAAATTTGTGGTCTCAAAACCACTGTTTTGACTAGATCCTAATTCGAGATGTTACAAGTATACTGACTTATGCCACACGACCAAGTCACATACCCGTGTGTAAGGCCATGTGGAGCATACTGGCTTGATTTTTAATTCAACACCAGGGGACACATGGCCGTGTAACATAACCGTGTGTCACACACGAATGAGACACACGCCCGTGTCTCTGCCTGTGTGGACAAAAATAAGCTATTTACCAAGCCATTTTGCCACCCAAACTTGTGCACACTTACATTAATCCAATTGGTACAAAACATAGCACAACTAAGCATTAAAAACAACTCCAATCAAACTCAATTCATACATTCAATGCCAACCAATACATAACACAACAATGACATAATATACCTTTCAATTTCATATCAAATCTCCTAATTTCAGACATCAATATGAACACTTTCAAATTTTGCATCATCTAACTTAATCTCACAACATACCAACTTTAACTCTCAACCATTTAGTACCCCTAATTGCCAAATATCAACAAACATAACATATCATCTTTAATCACCTAACCAAGCCATGTGCACATTAGTGTATACATAACCACATCAACCAAAATAAGCCAACTCTCATGGCTATATACAAACCAAACATTTAACATTTACAAGCCATTTAAAATGACCAAAATCATTATCAACTCATAACCAAAATAACCATAAATCCTATGCATGCCATATAACCAAAACATAAGCTCAAAAGTACCAAAATGATATTAGAATAATGTGACGAAGTCTCCAATGATCCTCGAATCCGAGCTAGCTTTGAAATCACTATAAAACATGGTAAAATAAACAAAGTAAGCTTTATTGCTTAGTAAGTTTGTATCAAATAATCTCAATTTAATCTTAAATACACAATTCAACTAATTTAATATATCAACATGTAGTTCATATTAACTAACAAACATTTCACATATTTAATCATAAGATTATATGCAAGCTTCACAATTTCTTTGATTTAAAGCTTATACGATTCTTGTACATGCTTGTACCATCTTGTATCAATCTCATACTCAACAACGTCTTTCATTTACCCGTTGAACCATTCGGAATACTATCAAATACACGGAAAACTCACACCAAAGTGCCACATACATAGCCAATGCTATCTCAATCTCATATCGCATACATGCTTACTCTTGAGCTATCAACGGGCCTGCTCACACAAGCTGTGGGGTCAAGACGTAGCTACACGGTGCTACTCACACAAGCTGTTAAGTAATCACAACACATGCCAGTATACTCAGCCACCGATGAGACAACAGACAAGCACCCAGATCACAATATCATAATAACCCCTAATGACATGTTGTTCGTATCCTAATCTATTCTTAAGGTTCAACCGAGATTTTCACCTTTATCGAATCATCGTTAAGCATGTCTGTAGTCTTGTATTCACAGTTATGCAATATCAAAGCATTTAAAATACATTTATAACCAAACTTATTACATATGAACTTACCTCGATTCACAAAAACGATGAAATAGGTCAATTAGTCGAGTACTTTGTTTTCCCCCCAATCTAGATCCGAACTTTATTTTTTTATCTATATAATATCAAATTTAGCTTATTTAATAATTTTTCTATTCAATTTAATCCAAAAACACTCATTAAAGCATTTTTACACTTTTTCCCTAAGTATTTGATAACTTTTACAATTTAGTCCTTATTTCATAAAATTACAAATTCATGCAATTTCACCCAAACCCATGCTAGCCGAATTTCAATTAGGTCCCTAGAAGCCCATAGTTTTCATTTATTTCACATTTTAACCACAAAGCTTCCACATTTCACAATTTAATCACTAATTTGCATTTTCACTAAAAATCACTTAACAAAACTTGTATAACTATCATCAAACATTCATAATATATCATCAATCATAAAAATACATGACTTATACATCAATGGAAACATCCTAAATCTTTAACAGTTTTGCAAAATAGTCCCTGGGCTACCTAGATTAAGCTTCAACGATCTCAAAAACGTAAAAATCATTAAAAACGAGACAAAAAATCATACCTTAATTACCTATACAAGCATAGTCGAATGAAAACCTAAGTTTTGCTTTTCTTCTCCTCAAAATTCAGCTAAGGAAGAAGATGAAAGCACCAAAAATTTTATTTGTTTTATTTTATTATCCTTAATACATAAATTACTAAATTAACCTTTAATAAAAACATTATAAAACATCTAATTTATGTCCATAAATGTCCACTCACACTAGGGATGGTTTACTAACAACATAAGGACCTCCACTTAAAGTCCTATAGCTATTAGATACCTTTAGCTAATAGAACTCCACTTTTACACTTTACGCGATTTAGTCCTTTTTATCAAATTCACCATTCAAACGATAAAATTATTTAACGAAACTTTCACACAAACATATTATCATATTTTAGACATTAAAATAATAATAAAATAATTATTTCAACATTGGACTTGTGGTCCCAAAACCACTATTCCGATTTGACCAAAAACGGGTTGTTACAACTCTCCCCCTTAGGGATTTTTGTCCCTGAAAATCTTATCAATGAATAGGTTAGAGTACTGTTTTCTCATAGCTACTTCGAGCTCCCGCGTTGCTTCTTCAAGTCATTTTCAAAGTACTTTCACTACAGCTATGCTTTTATTTCTCAACTATTTAACCTCTCTAGCTGTATTCGACTTGATCTCAAAATTGTTTGCATTAATAGCCGGTCTGACTATACTTGATTCAGCCCTAATTAGAGTGGCTTAGCATAATCATACATAGTCCGAGGGGCAGGACATGTAGGAGGTACCTAGTTATTTTAATTATCACCTATCTCCATAGTAATATCCTTTTCCTCTTGATCGTCTATTATATTCTGTTGACTTTTCCTTGCTTCTCTAACTTCTCTACGATTTCTGCAAGTAGTCTTTTCAATCTCATTATCAAAAAGTAATGGATCTGATGGGTTTCCTCTAGTCATAAACCAAAAGAACCTGCTAGAAGCAAACAAACAAACAAAAAAATAGAATGTAAAAATTAAATAAAAATAAAAATATTAAAATAAAAATGGCTAAATTAATAGAAATAAAGTTTACCTTATATTTTAGTCCCCAGCAACAGCGTCAAAAACTTGATGTTCTTGAAACTAACTAAAAATTCGACAAAGGCAAGTGCACCTATAAATTAATAGTATAGCTACAGTGAGCACATATATTGTTCCCACGAACACTAAAATTACTAGTAATTACCATGTTTCTATTATTTAACCGACAAATTGAAGTGATTGATTAAAAACTAAAATTAACTAATTAAATAAACTGATTGATTAAAAACTAAAATTAACTAATTAAATAAACTAAAGAACACAACAAAGAACAAATAAGGAAAATAATCAAGAAAAAAATAAAGAAATGAAATAATACCTAAGAGAGAATTAACCTAGACTTCATCTGTCATTATCAATCTGAATTAAACAATTTCTTCACTTAGTATCCTAATCTGTAGAAATCCCTAAATTATACTAATATCTCTTTCGAGAGTAAGACAATTGACCCTAGGTTGATTAATTTAAATTTCTTTCTAATTAAAACCCTATTGTTGCATTAACTCGATCTATGGATCCCCCTATTAGATTTGACTCTAATTTGGTAGATTTATGTCGTCCTATTTCTAGGATTACATGCAACTCCACTCAATTATACTAGATCTACTCTTAAACAGGGACTTTTCCTCCTCTATTCAAGCATATCAAACATGGATTAATAGTCCAAAAATATTAAACCAAGAATTAAGCACACAAAATTGAGAACAAGATCCAAATATTTATTGCATAAAATAGAAATCAAAATACAAAATTCATCTAAAGTTCATCTCCCATAGGTATTTAGAAGATTAGTTCATAATCACAAATAAAAAAATCTCAAAGGCAGTATAACCACAAGAAACAAGAAAACCCACAATAAACTTCAAAGAAATCAAAAGGAGATCTTTAATCTTGAAGGAAATCTGCTTCAGAGTAAACTTCAATGGTGTTTTTTTCGAGTTTTCTTCTTGAGTATTCTCTGAAAGCTTTTTCCCCTCTTCTTATATTTGCTATATATAGGTCTTAGAATGCCTAAAAAACCTAAAAATTGCGTTTTTTTCACGTTTTCAAAGTGCAGTTTCTGAAATCGACACGCTCTGGCACATGGCTATATGGTTCACATGGTCATGTGGCTTACACAGTCGTGTGTCCACCTCGTTTGGAATGGCCCAACCTGTGTGGCTCCTTTTACTCCCAAATGCTCTCCTAAGTATAGAAACATGAATTTAAAGGATTAGAAGCCTAAAATTCACCATTTTAAATCGAATAATCATCAAAAAATGCATTAAGAATAAGGCTAAAAAATATTACTTTTAACATTTATCACTTAACCGATCACACTTTGGCGCATCTCATAGTCTTGGTAGTGACTCTATTACGTAAGTCCACTTAATACTTTTCTGGGCGTCCTTTCCTAATGACGTCTCGCATCATATTTTGTTGCAAACTATGCACCTACATATACATCAAAAGTCTTAGTAGGGAAGATAACGTTTTATTTACTCATAAACTTCATAGCTAACGATTTGTTGGCCTTATACTTAACCTAGAAGAGCTTTCCTATCTTTCTTTGGTTCTACTCTCCCGATAAAAGAGATATCTTTCTTGTCTTAAATGTTTTGACTTCTCCCTTGACTTTAATGGGACTCAACAACCGTCACATCAGTCATTTGGTAGTCTTATCCAAATCTTACGAATTCTAAGAACTAATCAAGTACTCTATTTTGGTTCTTAACTATCTTAGTTCCCATTTGGTTACTTCCTAACTATCTTTTTCCTTATATCTTGATCGACTCAAATCCATCGTTACTAATTACCCACATTATTGACATAAACTTCTCAACACAAGATTTATTTCTTCATTACCTATAGTAGACTCTGCCCATTCCATTCACACTAATCAAGGGCTTTTAGGGAAAATCCTCCCTTGTCGAGTTTACTTATTTGATCATTACATGCTAACCAAGTGTTCGCCAAATCTATAGGCGTCACGTGCACACCCAGATGGTTTCTTTTCTCACTTATCTTATCCGACCCATTCTCTGAAAAATATTGAGATATTAATATTCTACTAGGCAGGATGTTACAAAGCATGTCTTAGGACATATTAAAAACACAACAACCTAGACATGCTAAGACACATTAAAAAGATGTAATAAAAAAGACATAAATTAAAAAACATGAAGGCTATTAAAAAAATTAAATTTAAAAAAGCTATAGAAATAAAAATACTAAATAAGATGGACTATTTAGGCCCTAAAAGCCCACATGCAAAACGTTGCATGGGCTTGGAACGTTTTCATCTTGAATTTGGGCCCTTCACGCTTGGCCAAATCTCAAGTCTTTTTAACCAAATTACATGATGTGACTCAAATCACGTCAGTATACGACTTCTGTAGTAGTAGCATCATTCACAATAGTGGAATTCATAGCCCAAGACATGGGTAAATGATATCTTCTCATTAGCATTACATTATAGATGAAAAGTAAATGTGGTCACGGCTCATTTCTCTTTATGATAAATAACTTAATTACTATATGATAGTAATTGAATTTTCATTAAGAAAGATGTAATAGTTACCATGAGATAAAATAGGATCATACTGGGGAAACAAGTTTATCCTAAAAAGATTAAGGATACTCTATGAGGGTAACACACTTATGACAATACTACTAAATGAGTGCTGATGTTTTGTAATGGTATGTGTAACACCCATAACTGCTTCCGTTTCCAAATTAGGGCTACAGAGTATCACTGTACATTTTAGAACATTCAGTAACAATAGCATCCAAATCACTAGAATAATTAATAATATTCTTTTTAAATAATTCAGATCGAAGTAAACATACACTTATAGACCCTAAATTGGGCTTATGAGCCTTAAAATTAGTTTGGGAACAATCAGGGATCAATTTGAAACAAATCAGAATATTCAAGGGAAATTTGTAAATTTTCAAAAAAGGGGTCACACAACCGTGTGGCGAAGCCATGTGACATGATCCAAACCATGTGGTGCCGAGCACGACCATGTCGCTACCCATGTGCCAGATTGTGTACTTTTTAAAATGACGCCACACAGTTGTGTCACTGCTCATGTGCTAGCACATGTAACATTTGATGTTGGGTCACACAACTGTGTTACAGGCCATGTGTCAGCCCGTGTGAAAGCTACACCTAAGCACACTCAAGGCGTATGCCTTTGTGGGTAGCCCGTATGAGATACACGGCTATGTGACAGCCGTGTCCCAAACTATGTGTACCCAAAATTTACCTAAATCGTGTTCCTTTTTTCACCTATATGCCTAAGTACTTAAACATATTCAAACATATAATCCCATAGGTCATTAAACACCTTCAAATACATTCAACTCCTGTAAACACAATCAATATAAGTGTCTAACTAATGTGCCATCATTGGCACCACAATATTTCACAACAATTCACTTCTATAGTTGTATATACAAGTCACAACTTACACATCAAAATCTTACCTCCATTTCTTTTCATTTCATACCATAACTCAACATAATATCATTGTATTTCATGCTTGACCAACAACTCAACTTAGGTGAAACATTCATAATTTCATAGTTATTCAAATATAACATCACAAGCTCAAGTGTAAACTTGCACAAAATAGAGAACTAATACCACATCTCAAAAAAAAGGTCCTATTACATGCCACATAAGCCATACAAAATTAAAATCAACCAAAGGTTCCTGTATAGTGTGATTTATCATGTTGATCCTATCTTCTAAGTGAAAAAAAAAACATAATCTACAAAAATAAACCAAATACAAGTAAGATTAAGTAAAGTTTAGTAAGTTTGTCAATTGAACGGTAATGCTTATCAAATCAAACATAAATAATAATTCAAATAAAAATTAATGAATAGGGTTCCTGTTAATCACAACTTCCATCAAATGAATAATATTTGGGCATTATTTTAGTGTTCGTGTCCAATCATCGGTACAGAAAATCTTATTCAGTATAATCAGTGGATATTGCTCGTTTGAACAACTATTCGACAAAATCAGTAGATATTGCTCGTTTGAGCACTTCAGTAGAATAAGTAGACAATTTTCATTTGAGCACATTTAGTAGGACCAGTAGATATTGCTCGTGGAGCACTTTTAGTAGAATCAGTAGATATTGCTCGTACTTCAATAGAATCAATAAACATTGCTTATTTGAGCACATTCAGTAGGATCAGTAGATACTGCTTGTTGAGCACTTTCAGTAGAATTAGTAGATATTGCTTGTTTAAGCACTTTCACTAGAATAAGTAGACATGGCTCATTGAGCACTTTTAGAAGCATCAGTAGATATTGCTCATTTGAGCACTTTCAATAGAATCAGTAGATATTGCTCGTTTGACCACTTTCAGTAGAATTAGTATTCCATTTTTTTTCTTTTACAAGATCATACCATTATACAATATAAAATTTAAGAAAATTATATTAACAAATAATATAAAAATCATTAGAAGTATAAATAAACATGTGACAGCCAAAAATTGACCCTAGTCGGGAAGTGGTTTCGGGACCGCTAAACCGAGTCACCGAAAGGTTTGAATGTGATGTTTATTGTCTAGAATATGTAATCATGAATGTGGAAAATTTCAAGCTTCGATTTAGTCGATTGCATGTGAATTTAGTCAATAGGACTTATATGAGAAAATTTTAAAATGTGATAGGTCAATGCATGAGGACCTATTAGTGCATGTGGAAGAAAAAGGGGACTTGCATGTCAAATTCCCCCTCCCTAATATGTAGTGGCCGGCCATGCTATGGGTGGAAACATGTTGGGAACATGTTGGCCTAGTGAGGTATGTAGGATAAAATATAATAAGAAGTATGGGGAATAAAGAAATGGAAAAAGGAAAGGATGTGTGTAATTGTTTCTTCCCCTCCCATTGCCGTGAAAGTAAGAAGGAAAAACAAAAAAAAAAAGTGTCCATCTTTCTTCATGTCCCCTTGGTCGAATGTTCTAAGGAAGAAAGAAAAATAAGTTGTGTTTTTTTTTTGGTTCTTCTTGGCCGAATTGAAAGGAAGAAGAAGGGAGTGAAGCAATCGGTCATCTTAGGTCACTATTAAGGTAAGAAAGTTTGTACTAGCTTTTGAAATTTTAGTTGATATTGAGTGAGTTATCAAGTGATTTTTGTAAACCATGTTGAAATTTCGATTTTGGGGGTGAGTATGGTTTTCGGCTATAAAAGATTAATAAGGGTGATGATTGTGTTTCATGCTAAACTTAGATGAAAAATGGTAGTTGCTCACATCTCGATATCTATGAGTTCCTTTCTTGGTTCTACCATAGACCCCCAAAGTATATGTTTATTTGGTGTTGTTGGAGGTTTATGATAGAAGCTAATGAGTGAGAGTTTGATAGGTACCATGAGGTTAAACTTCATGAGATTGTAAGCTTGTAAGTTGGATGATGAAATTCATGCTTTGTGAAAGTAGAAGGAGCATTCGGCCATGAAGATAAAAAGGGGGAAATTTATGAGGAATTAAGTTGGAAGCTATTATAATGTACTTGTGCATTCGGGTATGGGATGAAAATATATGAGATGGCTATAATTAGCCTTGTGATTCGGCTCTTGTATATATATATATGCACATGATGTATTGGTATGATACATATATATATATCACCCCAAAGTATATGTTTATATATGGTGGTGGTTTAGTTATGGACTAAATGATGGATACATATTGAGTTATAATATGTAATGCATTAGTTAGTAAAATGTATGTCATTTATATGTGGTACTAAGAATATAATTTGGCCTCAAAGTAGACATGCATATTCGGCCACATGAGATGGATTGGCGTTGCATGAATTCGGTTAGAGGCAAACATATTGATGCCTATATCTTGGTAAGGACAATCGGCTAAAGGGGAGTGTGGGTTAATATGTTGAGTTGATGCATGATTTCACATGTATGTGACTTTAAAGTCTAATGTATAAATATGGGCTAAGTGCCTTATGTTCCTCTTTTCGATGCTCAAATGATTAAATCAATTTATTTGTTTAATTAAGCTCAAGAGCAAAGGCAAAGAAAAGATCACCGAGTAGCCGAGTTGGAATCGTCTTACCCAACACAAGGTAAGTCATTAAGCATGTAGTTGGTATTATTTCAAATGGTCATAATGTTTATGTATTGATGCTGAATGGAATGAATAAATATACATATATATATATATGCATGTACGTATGTGATGATGAAATTGTTGAATGAAAAGAAAAGAGGTAAGATGTACTGAGTTGTTGATCTCGGCACTAAACGTGCGGGTATAACCATTTATGACCATGAGATTGGCGCTAAGTGCGCGGGATTAAATTGTACAGCACTAAGTGTGCGATTTGACTATGTTGCACTAAGTGTGCGAAATGAACATGATGCACTAAGTGTGCGAATTGACCATGCGGCACTAAGTGTGCGAGTTTGACTATGTAGCACTAAGTGTGCGATTTGATTACGTAGCACTAAGTGTGCGAGTTGATTATATAGCACTGAGTGTGCGGACTCAATATACATTCGTGAATCATTATGGACACTATGTGTGCGACACTATTGAGTCGATCGCGGACAGCCGATCGGGTAAGTGTCTTGAGTACATGGCTAATAGGTGCTATGCTTATACTTGGTGTTGAGCTCGGTAAGTTTGAACCTATGTGACAAATATACTTGGAGTCACGTACATAAAATTTATCGTAGGATGGGTGAAAGGCCGTTTAGTCGTTTGATTGTAACGAAAATAAATTAATTTATGAAAATGCTTCAATGTCCTATTGATGAGTATATGGAATGTGAATGCATGAATTGATATGAAATTGAATCGATAGGTTGGAGGAACTATGGTATGGTTCGGTATGGATGGAGTAAATTGTCTCGTTCCATTTTGTTTCCTCTTGTGATAATGTTATTGATGGATGGTAGTGCATTGCTTATGACTTACTGAGTTATAAACTCACTCGGTGTTTCCTTGTCACCCATTATAGGTTGCTTGGACTCATCTATTTTTGCGGGGTCAGGCCGTCATCGAAGTCATCACACCGGATAGCAAGTTTTGGTACTTTCTTCTTAGTTGGCTTAGAAGAACATTTTGGCATGTATAAGCTATTACGTTGTGTTTGAACTTTGGCATGTAAACTTTAAGCCATGCGAAAATGGCACGAATGTTCGATTGGGTTGGATCAAGGGTAGGCATGAAATGGACCTAGTTACTTTCGTAACAGATGCTGGCAGCCGCAGTGTCAGGAGATTGAAAAATCACTAAAAATAGTAGGAGTGGAATTAATTGATGAATAAATTATGTAATCGAAGCTCGATGAGTCTTTTTTCATGAGGAAGTAACGAAAAGATCATATGGGCAGTATATTAAGAGATAATCAGATTTTTGTGGGACAGGGCCAGAACGGTTTCTGGATTCCCTGCTCCGACTTTGGAAATTCATTATAAATTAACTAGAGATAATTAGGGGTCGTACCATATATGTACAGATTCCTCTCTGAGTCTAGTTTTCATAGAAACAAACGGTATCAGTATTGAAGCCCCGTGAAGGGAGATATCCAAGTCGTAATGGGTAAAGGTCAGTGTAGTCGACCCCTGCCACTTGGGAGACTTTGACTAATAAACTGTACTAATTGGCCCGACCAAAAATTCTAGAAAAAAATACATAGATGGGCACATGAGTCTAGTTTCTGGGAAAAATTACGAAACTGATTTTCGAGTTACGAAACTCAAGATATGATTTTTAAAACGACTAGTACACAGATTGGGCAGTGTCTGGAAAATAAATTTTATAAGGGGTTAAGGTCAGTTAACACCTCGTGTTCGACTCCGGTGTCGGTTTCGGGTTCGGGGTGTTACATTTTATTGGTATCAGAGCTATGGTTTAGTCGGTTCTAGGACTACCATAGCGCGTATGAGTCTAGCTATACATGCCGAATGTTAATGTTTAAATGTGTGATGACTTCTGACGGTTGAAATGTTTTTGTTTTGATTTGTAAATGGACCCCGGTGAAGAAAGAACCCTAGCGGATGACGTTGAGAGCGTAGCGGCTGCTCCTGCACAAGGGACGCCGCCTGTTGAACCTCAGTCATCTGCGAATAATCAAGGTGAGGGGGCTAAACAAGCCTTCTTTACCATGATGAATGAGTGGGTCGCGCAATATGCCCGAACCAACCCGGCTGTCCAACAATTCCCAAATTTGAATAATCCACTCCAAGAGCCTGTAATGCCATCAGTCGCTGATCCTGTGAGGCTGAGTAAGCCACCTGTAGACTTGATTAGAAAGCGTGGGGCCGAGGAGTTCAAGGCCATAGTAACTGATGATGCCGAAAGGGCCGAGTTCTGGCTTGATAACACCATTCGGGTGTTCGATGAATTGTCATGCACACCCGACGAATGTCTAAAATGTGCTGTATCTTTGTTGCGAGACTCAGCCTACTATTAGTGAAGGACCTTGATTTCCATAGTCCCGAACGAGCGAGTAACTTGGGACTTCTTTCAAACGGAATTCCGGAAGAAATTTATTAGCCAACGGTTCATTGATCAGAAGCGTAAGGAGTTCTTGGAACTCAAGCAAGGCCGTATGACTGTATCTGAATACGAACATGAATTCGTAAGACTCAGTAGGTATGCCCGGGAGTGTGTAGTTGATAAGGTTGCTATGTGCAAAAGATTTGAGGAAGGATTGAATGAAGATTTAAAGCTACTAATGGGTATTTTGGAAATAAAAGAATTCGTAACACTAGTCGAACGAGCCTGCAAGGCGGAAGAACTTGGAAAGGAGAAGAGGAAGGCTGAATTTGAAGCTAGAGATTATCGTAAAAGATCGACGAGTAAAGCTCCGTTCTCAGCTGTAAAGAAGTTCAGGGAGGACATTAATAAGTCGAGGGCGACTGCGGGAATTTCCATCAGGGCAAGACCATCGATGGGCTCCCGAGCTACTTCGGTAGCTAGTGTGGGCAATAATTGTCACGAGAAACCTGAATGTCCCCAATGTGGAAGACGACACCTAGGTGAATGTTGGGGCAAGTCTACTAGCAGGGCCTGTTACGGATGCGGTTCGAAGGACCACTTCATTAGAGATTGCACGGAGCTGGATGAGAAGAATAAGATTCAAGGTGCAAGAACTAGTGGAGTGACATCTAGAGGTAGACCACCGCGAATTTTAGGAGGCAGGGGTGGTAGTCAGAGGGGGGCCTCTGATACGGCCGATCGAGCCGAGAACCGTACTCCTACTAGAGCATATGCCATTCGCGCACGAGAGGAGGCATCCTCCCCCGATGTCATCACTGGTACCTTCACTCTCTTTGATACTAATGTGATTGCATTGATTGACCCTGGTTCTACTCATTCATATGTATGCGAAACCTTAGCAACCAGTAAGACTCTACCTGTTGAGTCTACTGAGCTCGTAATTCGAGTATCAAACCCTTTGGGTCAATGCATACTTGTTGATAAAGTGTGTAAGAGGTGCCCTCTAATAATCCGAGAATCCTGTTTTCCGGCCGATTTGATGCTTTTGCCATTCGACGAGTTTGATGTTATTCTTGGTTTGGATTGGTTAACCGCGCATGATGCGGTTGTGAATTGCAAAAGCAAGACTATCGATTTGAGGTGCGCAAATAACGAAATAATCCGAGTTGAGTCTGCGGACTTAAGGGGTTGCCAACTGTAATATCAGCAATGTTGGCCCAGAAATATGTAAGGAAAGGGTGCGAAGCATACCTCGCGTATGTACTTGATGACAAGGAGTTAGAAAAGAAACCCGAATCGGTGCCGGTGGTTTGTGAATACCCGGATGTTTTTCCTGAAGAGTTACCGGGTTTGCCACCTGTTCGGGAGGTAGAGTTTGGTATTGAGCTTGTACCTGGAACTACGCCAATTTCGATTGCTCCGTATCGTATGGCACTAACCGAGTTAAAAGAGTTGAAAGCTCAGTTGCAAGAATTGACGGATAGAGGTTTCGATCGACCGAGTTTCTCACCTTGGGGTGCACCAGTATTGTTCGTGAAAAAGAAGGACGGAACCATGAGGTTGTGCATTGAGTATCGTCAACTGAATAAAGTGACGATAAAGACAAATATCCGTTGCCGCGCATCGATGATTTGTTCGACCAACTGAAGGGAGCCACAGAGTTCTCAAAAATAGATTTGAGATCGGGCTATTATCAGTTGCGAATTCGAGAATCGGACATACCCAAAACTGCCTTCAGGACGAGATATGGTCACTACGAGTTCTTAGTGATGCCGTTTGGGCTCACTAATACCCTGCGGTATTTATGGATTTGATGAATCGGATCTTCAGACCATATTTGGATCGGATCGTAGTTGTGTTCATTGATGACGTCTTGGTCTATTCAAGAGATGAGACCGAACATGCTGAGCACCTGAGACTGGTGTTACAAATTTTGCGGGATAAGCAGTTATATGCTAAGTTCAGTAAGTGTGAGTTCTGGTTAAGAGAGGTTAGCTTCTTGGGTCGTGTGGTATCCGCATCGGGTATTCGAGTTGACCCGAGCAAAATTTCAGCCATACTTAACTGGAAGCCTCCGAGAAATGTTACCGAAGTCCGGAGCTTTCTAGGACTCGCCGGTTATTACCGACGATTTTCAAAGGTTTCTCGATGATAGCCACACCAATGACGAAGTTACTTCAAAAGGATGTTAAGTTCGAATGGATGGAGAAATGTCAGAAAAGCTTCGATCAACTGAAAACTCATTTGACTGAAGCTCCAATTTTGGTGCAACCCGAATCGGGTAAAGAGTTTGTCATTTATAGTGACGCATCCCTACTTGGGTTGGGTTGCGTATTGATGCAAGAAGGTCGAGTTGTGGCCTATGCGTCGAGACAATTGAAGCCACACGAGAGAAATTATCCGACCCATGATCTCGAACTAGCCGCCATTGTGTTTGCATTGAAAATATGGCGACATTAATTGTTTGGTGAGAAGTGCCATGTGTTTTCGGATCACAAAAGTCTCAAATATTTGATGACTCAACGAGACTTGAATCTGCGACAAAGACGTTGGCTTGAGTTGTTGAAAGATTACGAGCTTGTCATTGATTACCACCCGGGAAAGGCTAATGTGGTTGCGGACGCCTTAAGCCGGAAATCACTGTTTGCTTTGCGAGCGATGAATGTACACTTGTCTGTTCTACCTGACAATGTGTTAGTAGCTGAATTAAAAGCCAAACCATTATTGACTCATCAAATTCGTGAAGCTCAGAAAGTCGATGATGAATTGGTTGCAAAACGAGCTGAGTGTGTTCCGAACAAGGAATCGGAGTTTCAGATTGATGATGAGGTTGTTTGAGGTTTAGAATCGTTTGTGTGTTCCAAGGAATTCGGAACTCATTCCGATGATTCTGAACGAAGCCCATTGTAGCCGAATGTCAATTCACCCGGGGAGCACGAAAATGTACAACGACTTGAAACGTCGGTTTTGGTGGCATGGTATGAAACGAGACATCTCCGACTTTGTTTCGAGATGTTTAATATGTCAACAAGTGAAAGCGGAACATCAAGTGCCTTCAGGGTTACTTCAGCCGATCATGATACCCGAGTGGAAATGGGACCGAGTCACAATGGACTTTGTGTCCGGACTGCCATTGTCCGCAAGTAAGAAGGATGCGATTTGGGTTGTTGTTGATAGGCTGACTAAGTCGGCTCACTTTATCCCCGTGCGTACGGATCTTTCATTGGATAAACTAGCCGAATTGTATGTCTCTCAGATAGTGAGATTACATGGAGTACCTATTTCTATCGTGTCGGATAGAGATCCGAGATTCACCTCACGATTTTGGAAGAAATTGCAAGAAGCTTTGGGTACCAAGCTGCATTTTAGCGCCGCTTTTCACCCCCAAACCGATGGTCAATCCGAGCGGATAATTCAGATACTTGAGGATATGTTGAGATGTTGCATCCTCGAGTTCAGTAGTTCATGGGAACGGTATCTACCTTTGATTGAATCGCTTACAACAATAGTTTTCAATCAAGTATTAAGATGGCACCTTATGAGGCTTTGTACGGTCGTAAATGCCGTACGCCATTGTTTTGGACCGAGCTTGGTGAAAGTAAAATTTTCGAGTTGATTTGATTAAAGATGCCGAACAAAAAGTAAAGGTAATCCGCGAAAGTCTGAAGGTAGCCACAGATCGTCAAAAATCGTATGCGGATTTAAAACGAAAGACATTGAATATCAGGTGGGAGATAAAGTGTTTCTTAAAGTGTCACCTTGGAAAAGGTACTCAGATTTGGCCGTAAAGGCAAGTTGAGCCCGAGATTCATTGGGCCGTACGAAATTTCCGAACGAGTGGGGCCGTTGCATATAGATTGATTTTGCCCCCTGAACTTGAAAAGATTCACGACGTCTTTCATGTTTCGATGCTTCGGCGCTATAGATCTGATCCTTCGCACATAATTAGTCCGTCGGAGGTTGAAATTCAGGTGATATGAGTTATGAAGAAGAGCCGATGCGTATCCTAGCTCGTGAAGTGAAGGGGTTGCGAAACAAAAGGGTTCCGTTAGTAAAGGTGTTATGGCTAAAACACGGGATCGAGGAAGCTACTTGGGAAACCGAGAGCTCGATGAAAGAACGATACCCAAACCTATTTACCGGTAAGATTTTCGGGGACGAAAATTTCTTAAGTGGGGGAGAGTTGTGACAGCCCAAAATTGACCCTAGTCGGGAAGTGGTTTCGGGACCGCTAAACCGAGTCACCGAAAGGTTTGAATGTGATGTTTATTGTCTAGAATATGTAATCATGAATGTGGAAAATTTCAAGCTTCGATTTAGTCGATTGCATGTGAATTTAGTCAATAGGACTTATATGAGAAAATTTTAAAATGTGATAGGTCAATGCATGAGGACCTATTAGTGCATGTGGAAGAAAAAGGGGACTTGCATGTCAAATTCCCCCTCCCTAATATGTAGTGGCCGGCCATGCTATGGGTGGAAACATGTTGGGAACATGTTGGCCTAGTGAGGTATGTAGGATAAAATATAATAAGAAGTATGGGGAATAAAGAAATGGAAAAAGGAAAGGATGTGTGTAATTGTTTCTTCCCCTCCCCATTGCCGTGAAAGTAAGAAGGAAAAACAAAAAAAAAAGTGTCCATCTTTCTTCATGTCCCCTTGGCCGAATGTTCTAAGGAAGAAAGAAAAATAAGTTGTGTTTTTTTTTGGTTCTTCTTGGCCGAATTGAAAGGAAGAAGAAGGGAGTGAAGCAATCGGTCATCTTAGGTCACTATTAAGGTAAGAAAGTTTGTACTAGCTTTTGAAATTTTAGTTGATATTGAGTGAGTTATCAAGTGATTTTTGTAAACCATGTTGAAATTTCGATTTTGGGGTGAGTATGGTTTTCGGCTATAAAAGATTAATAAGGGTGATGATTGTGTTTCATGCTAAACTTAGATGAATAATGGTAGTTGCTCACATCTCGATATCTATGAGTTCCTTTCTTGGTTCTACCATAGACCCCCAAAGTATATGTTTATTTGGTGTTGTTGGAGGTTTATGATAGAAGCTAATGAGTGAGAGTTTGATAGGTACCATGAGGTTAAACTTCATGAGATTGTAAGCTTGTAAGTTGGATGATGAAATTCATGCTTTGTGAAAGTAGAAGGAGCATTCGGCCATGAAGATAAAAAGGGGGAAATTTATGAGAATTAAGTTGGAAGCTATTATAATGTACTTGTGCATTCGGGTATGGGATGAAAATATATGAGATGGCTATAATTAGCCTTGTGATTCGGCTCTTGTATATATATATATGCACATGATGTATTGGTATGATACATATATATATATCACCCCAAAGTATATGTTTATATATGGTGGTGGTTTAGTTATGGACTAAATGATGGATACATATTGAGTTATAATATGTAATGCATTAGTTAGTAAAATGTATGTCATTTATATGTGGTACTAAGAATATAATTTGGCCTCAAAGTAGACATGCATATTCGGCCACATGAGATGGATTGGCGTTGCATGAATTCGGTTAGAGGCAAACATATTGATGCCTATATCTTGGTAAGGACAATCGGCTAAAGGGGAGTGTGGGTTAATATGTTGAGTTGATGCATGATTTCACATGTATGTGACTTTAAAGTCTAATGTATAAATATGGGCTAAGTGCCTTATGTTCCTCTTTTCGATGCTCAAATGATTAAATCAATTTATTTGTTTAATTAAGCTCAAGAGCAAAGGCAAAGAAAAGATCACCGAGTAGCCGAGTTGGAATGTCTTACCCAACACAAGGTAAGTCATTAAGCATGTAGTTGGTATTATTTCAAATGGTCATAATGTTTATGTATTGATGCTGAATGGAATGAATATACAATATATATATGCATGTACGTATGTGATGATGAAATTGTTGAATGAAAAGAAAAGAGGTAAGATGTACTGAGTTGTTGATCTCGGCACTAAACGTGCGGGTATAACCATTTATGACCATGAGATTGGCGCTAAGTGCGCGGGATTAAATTGTACAGCACTAAGTGTGCGATTTGACTATGTTGCACTAAGTGTGCGAAATGAATATGATGCACTAAGTGTGCGAATTGACCATGCGGCACTAAGTGTGCGAGTTTGACTATGTAGCACTAAGTGTGCGATTTGATTACGTAGCACTAAGTGTGCGAGTTGATTATATAGCACTGAGTGTGCGGACTCAATATACATTCGTGAATCATTATGGACACTATGTGTGCGACACTATTGAGTCGATCGCGGACAGCGGATCGGGTAAGTGTCTTGAGTACATGGCTAATAGGTGCTATGCTTATACTTGGTGTTGAGCTCGGTAAGTTTGAACCTATGTGACAAATATACTTGGAGTCACGTACATAAAATTTATCGTAGGATGGGTGAAAGGCCGTTTAGTCGTTTGATTGTAACGAAAATAAATTGATTTATGAAAATGCTTCAATGTCCTATTGATGAGTATATGGAATGTGAATGCATGAATTGATATGAAATTGAATCGATAGGTTGGAGGAACTATGGTATGGTTCGGTATGGATGGAGTAAATTGTCTCGTTCCATTTTGTTTCCTCTTGTGATAATGTTATTGATGGATGGTAGTGCATTGCTTATGACTTACTGAGTTATAAACTCACTCGGTGTTTCCTTGTCACCCATTATAGGTTGCTTGGACTCATCTATTTTTGCGGGGTCAGGCCGTCATCGAAGTCATCACACCGGATAGCAAGTTTTGGACTTTCTTCTTAGTTGGCTTAGAAGAACATTTTGGCATGTATAAGCTATTACGTTGTGTTTGAACTTTGGCATGTAAACTTTAAGCCATGCGAAAATGGCACGAATGTTCGATTGAGTTGGATCAAGGGTAGGCATGAAATGGACCTAGTTACTTTCGTAACAGATGCTGGCAGCAGCAGTGTCATGAGATTGAAAAATCACTAAAAATAGTAGGAGTGGAATTAATTGATGAATAAATTATGTAATCGAAGCTCGATGAGTCTGTTTTCATGAGGAAGTAACGAAAAGATCATATGGGCAGTATATTAAGAGATAATCAGATTTTTGTGGGACAGGGCCAGAACGGTTTCTGGATTCCCTGCTCCGACTTTGGAAATTCATTATAAATTAACCAGAGATAATTAGGGGTCGTACCATATATGTAAAGATTCCTCTCTGAGTCTAGTTTTCATAGAAACAAACGGAATCAGTATTGAAGCCCCGTGCAGGGAGATATCCAAGTCGTAATGGGCAAAGGTCAGTGTAGTCGGCCCCTGCAACTTGGGAGACTTTGACTAATAAACTGTACTAATTGGCCAGACCAAAAATTCTAGAAAAAAATACATAGATGGGCACATGAGTCTAGTTTCTGGGAAAAATTACGAAACTGATTTTCGAGTTACGAAACTCAAGATATGATTTTTAAAACGACTAGTACACAGATTGGGCAGTGTCTGGAAAATAAATTTTATAAGGGGTTAAGGTCAGTTAACACCTCGTGTTCGACTCTGGTGTCGGTTTTGGGTTCGGGGTGTTGCATTTGATTGGTATCAGAGCTATGGTTTAGTCGGTTCTAGGACTACCATAGCGCGTATGAGTCTAGCTATACATGCCGAATGTTAATGTTTAAATGTGTGATGACTTCTGACGGTTGAAATGTTTTTGTTTTGATTTGTAAATGGACCCCGGTGAAGAAAGAACCCTAGCGGATGACGTTGAGAGCGTAGTGGCTGCTCCTGCACAAGGGACGCCGCTGTTGAACCTCAGTCATCTGCGAATAATCAAGGTGAGGGGGCTAAATAAGCCTTCTTTACCATGATGAATGAGTGGGTCGCGCAATATGCCCGAACCAACCCGGCTGTCCAACAATTCCCAAATTTGAATAATCCACCCCAAGAGCCTGTAATGCCACCAGTCGCTGATCCTGTGAGGCTGAGTAAGCCACCTGTAGACTTGATTAGGAAACGTGGGGCCGAGGAGTTCAAGGCCATAGTAACTGATGATGCCGAAAGGGCCGAGTTCTGGCTTGATAACACCATTCGGGTGTTCGATGAATTGTCATGCACACCCGACGAATGTCTAAAAAGGTGCTGTATCTTTGTTGCGAGACTCAGCCTACTATTGGTGGAGGACCTTGATTTCCATAGTCCCGAACGAGCGAGTAACTTGGGACTTCTTTCAAACGGAATTCCGGAAGAAATTTATTAGCCAACGGTTCATTGATCAGAAGCGTAAGGAGTTCTTGGAACTCAAGCAAGGCCGTATGACTGTATCTGAATACGAACATGAATTCGTAAGACTCAGTAGGTATGCCCGGGAGTGTGTAGCTGATAAGGTTGCTATGTGCAAAAGATTCGAGGAAGGATTGAATGAAGATTTAAAGCTACTAATGGGTATTTTGGAAATAAAAGAATTCGTAACACTAGTCGAACGAGCCTGCAAGGCGGAAGAACTTGGAAAGGAGAAGAGGAAGGCTGAATTTGAAGCTAGAGATTATCGTAAAAGATCGACGGGTAAAGCTCCGTTCTCAGCTGTAAAGAAGTTCAGGGAGGACATTAATTAGTCGAGGGCGACTGCGAGAATTTCCATCAGGGCAAGACCATCGATGGGCTCCCGAGCTACTTCGGTAGCTAGTGTGGGCAATAATCGTCACGAGAAACCTGAATGTCCCCAATGTGGAAGACGACACCTAGGTGAATGTTGGGGCAAGTCTACTAGCAGGGCCTGTTACGGATGCGGTTCGAAGGACCACTTCATTAGAGATTGCACGGAGCTGGATGAGAAGAATAAGATTCAAGGTGCAAGACCTAGTGGAGTGACATCTAGAGGTAGACCACCGAGAATTTTAGGAGGCAGGGGTGGTAGTCAGAGGGGGGGCCTCTGATACGGCCGATCGAGCCGAGAACCGTACTCCTGCTAGAGCATATGCCATTCGCGCACGAGAGGAGGTATCCTCCCCCGACGTCATCACTGGTACCTTCACTCTCTTTGATACTAATGTGATTGCATTGATTGACCCTGGTTCTACTCATTCATATGTATGCGAAACCTTAGCAACCAGTAAGACTCTACCTGTTGAGTCTACTGAGCTCGTAATTCGAGTATCAAACCCTTTGGGTCAATGCGTACTTGTTGATAAAGTGTGTAAGAGATGCCCTCTAATAATCCGAGAATCCTGTTTTCCGGCCGATTTGATGCTTTTGCCGTTCGACGAGTTTGATGTTATTCTTGGTTTGGATTGGTTAACCGCACACGATGCGGTTGTGAATTGCAAAAGCAAGACTATTGATTTGAGGTGCGCAAATAACGAGATAATCCGAGTTGAGTCTGCGGACTTAAGGGAGTTGCCAGCTGTAATATCAGCAATGTTGGCCCAGAAATATGTAAGGAAAGGGTGCGAAGCATACCTCGCTTATGTACTTGATGACAAGGAGTTAGAAAAGAAACCCGAATCGGTGCCGGTGGTTTGTGAATACCCGGATGTTTTTCCTAAAGAGTTACCGGGTTTGCCACCTGTTCGGGAGGTAGAGTTTGGTATTGAGCTTGTACCTGGAACTACGCCAATTTCGATCGCTCCGTATCGTATGGCACTAACCGAGTTAAAAGAGTTGAAAGCTCAGTTGCAGGAATTGACGGATAGAGGTTTCGCTCGACCGAGTTTCTCACCTTGGGGTGCACCAGTATTGTTCGTGAAAAAGAAGGACGGAACCATGAGGTTGTGCATTGACTATCGTCAACTGAATAAAGTGACGATAAAGAATAAGTATCCGTTACCGCGTATTGATGATCTGTTCGATCAATTAAAGGGAGCATCGGTGTTTTCAAAGATAGATTTGAGATCGGGTTATTATCAGTTGTGGATTCGAGATTCGGACGTACCCAAAACTGCTTTTAGAACGAGGTACGGTCACTACGAGTTCTTAGTGATGCCGTTTGGGCTCACTAATGCCCCTGCGGTGTTTATGGATTTGATGAATCGGATCTTCAGGCCGTATTTGGATCGGTTCGTAGTTGTGTTTATTGATGACATCTTGGTCTATTCAAGAGATGAGACCGAACATGCTGAGCATCTGAGGCTAGTGTTGCAAATTTTGCGGGATAAGCAGTTATATGCTAAGTTCAGTAAGTGTGAGTTCTGGTTAAGAGAGGTTAGCTTCTTGGGTCATGTGGTATCCGCATCGGGTATTCGAGTTGACCCGAGCAAAATTTCAGCCATACTTAACTGGAAGCCTCCGAGAAATGTTACCGAAGTCCGGAGCTTTCTAGGGCTCGCCGGTTATTACCGACGATTTGTCAAAGGTTTCTCGATGATAGCCACACCAATGACGAAGCTACTTCAAAAGGATGTTAAGTTCGAATGGACGGAGAAATGTCAGAAAAGCTTCGATCAACTGAAAACTCATTTGACTGAAGCTCCAATTTTGGTGCAACCCGAATCGGGTAAAGAGTTTGTCATTTATAGTGACGCATCCCTACTTGGGTTGGGTTGCGTATTGATGCAAGAAGGTCGAGTTGTGGCCTATGCGTCGAGACAATTGAAGCCACACGAGAGAAATTATCCGACCCATGATCTCGAACTAGCCGCCATTGTGTTTGCATTGAAAATATGGCGACATTATTTGTTTGGTGAGAAGTGCCATGTGTTTTCGGATCACAAAAGTCTCAAATATTTGATGACTCAACGAGACTTGAATCTACGACAAAGACGTTGGCTTGAGTTGTTGAAAGATTACGAGCTTGTCATTGATTACCACCCGGGAAAGGCTAATGTGGTTGCGGACGCCTTAAGCCGGAAATCGCTGTTTGCTTTACGAGCAATGAATGTGCACTTGTCTGTTCTACCCGACAATGTGTTAGTAGCTGAATTAAAAGCCAAACCATTATTGATCCATCAAATTCCTGAAGCCCAGAAATTGATGATGAATTGGTTGCAAAACGGGCTGAGTGTGTTCCGAACAAGGAATCGGAGTTTCAAATGGATGATGATGATTGTTTGAGGTTTAGAAGTCGTTTGTGTGTTCCAAGGAATTCGGAACTCATTCCGATGATTCTGAACGAAGCCCATTGTAGCCGAATGTCTATCCACCCGGGTAGTACTAAAATGTACAACGATCTGAAACGTCAATTTTGGTGGCCGGGCATGAAACGAGACATTTCTGAATTTGTTTCAAGGTGTTTGATATGTCAACAAGTGAAAGCGGAACATCAAGTGCCTTCAGGATTACTTCAGCCGACCATGATACCCGAGTGGAAATGGGATCGAGTCACAATGGACTTTGTGTCCGGACTGCCATTGTCAGCAAGTAAGAAGGATACGATTTGGGTTGTTGTTGATAGACTGACTAAGTCGGCTCACTTTATTCCCGTGCGTACGGATTTTTCATTGGATAGACTAGCTGAATTGTACGTTTCTCAGATTGTGAGATTACACGGGGTACCTATTTCTATCGTGTCGGATAGAGATCCGAGATTCACCTCACGATTTTGGAAGAAATTGCAAGAAGCTTTGGGTACCAAGCTGCATTTTAGCACCGCTTTTCATCCCCAAACCGATGGTCAATCCGAGCGGATAATTCAGATACTTGAGGATATGTTGAGATGTTGCATCCTCGAGTTTAGTGGTTCATGGGAACGGTATTTACCCTTGATCGAATTCGCTTACAACAATAGTTTCCAATCAAGTATTAAGATGGCACCTTACGAGGCTTTGTACGGTCGTAAATGCCGTACACCATTGTTTTGGACCGAGCTCGGTGAAAGTAAAATTTTCGGAGTTGATTTGATTAAAGATGCCGAACAGAAAGTAAAGGTAATCCGTGAAAGTCTGAAGGTAGCCACAGATCGTCAAAAATCGTATGCGGATCTGAAACGGAAGGACATTGAATATCAGGTGGGAGATAAAGTGTTCCTTAAAGTTTCGCCTTGGAAAAAGGTACTCAGATTTGGCCGTAAAGGCAAGTTGAGCCCGAGATTCATTGGGCCGTACGAAATTTCCGAACGAGTGGGGCCGGTTGCATATAGATTGATTTTGCCCCCTGAACTTGAAAGGATACACGATGTCTTTCATGTTTCGATGCTTCGACGCTATAGATCTGATCCTTCGCACATAATTAGTCCGTCGGAGGTTGAAATTCGAGCCGATATGAGTTATGAAGAAGAGCCGATGTGTATCCTAGCTCGTGAAGTGAAGGAGTTGCGGAACAAAAGGGTTCCGTTAGTAAAGGTGTTATGGCTCAAACACGGGATCGAGGAAGCTACTTGGGAAACCGAGAGTTCGATGAAAGAACGATACCCAAACCTATTTACCGGTAAGCTTTTCGGGGACGAAAATTTCTTAAGTGGGGGAGAGTTGTGACACCCCAAAATTTACCCTAGTCGGGAAGTGGTTTCGGGACCGCTAAACCGCGTCATAAAAATAATTAGCTGTCATATTTGATGCTTATTATATGTATATATGCATGTGTGAAAATTCCATGTTTGAATTTTTTTAATTGAAGGTGAATTTTAGTAAATAGGACCTATGTGAGAAAATCTGGAAATGTGATTGGTTAAATTACAAGGACCTATTAAAGCATGTGGTGAGAATAATGGCTTTGAATGTCAATACCCTTCTTTTATACATAGTGGCCGGCCATGATGGAGCATATATTAGAATAGGTGGTAAGTTTCCATGAAGTGGTCATTATTTTTTGTAAAGGAAAGGAAATAATAAAAAGAAATACTAAGGATAATAAAAGAAGTAACAAAAAAAAGGGGGTCATTACCTTGTTCTTCTTAGCCGTACAAGAAGAAGAAAAAGGAGGGGGGGAGCAAAGGCATTCGGCCTTTTGAATGAAGAGGAGCTCAAGAACCTAAAGGAGAGGCGTCCAACAAGGGGAAATCGAAGGTCATCGAGTAGCCGACTCGGAATTATTTTACCCAACATAAAGTAAGTCATTAAGCATGTAGTTGGTATTATTTCAAATGGTCATAATGTTTATGTATTGATGCTGAATGGAATGAATAAATATACATATATATATATGCATGTACGTATGTGATGATGAAATTGTTGAATGAAAAGAAAAGAGGTAAGATGTACTGAGTTGTTGATCTCGGCACTAAACGTGCGGGTATAACCATTTATGACCATGAGATTGGCGCTAAGTGCGCGGGATTAAATTGTACAGCACTAAGTGTGCGATTTGACTATGTTGCACTAAGTGTGCGAAATGAATATGATGCACTAAGTGTGCGAATTGACCATGCGGCACTAAGTGTGCGAGTTTGACTATGTAGCACTAAGTGTGCGATTTGATTACGTAGCACTAAGTGTGCGAGTTGATTATATAGCACTGAGTGTGCGGACTCAATATACATTCGTGAATCATTATGGACACTATGTGTGCGACACTATTGAGTCGATCGCGGACAGCGGATCGGGTAAGTGTCTTGAGTTCATGGCTAATAGGTGCTATGTCTATACTTGGTGTTGAGCTTGGTAAGTTTGAACCTATGTGACAAATATACTTGAAGTCACGTACATAAAATTTATCGTAGAATGGGTGAAAGGCCGTTTAGTTGTATGTTTGTAACGAAAATAAATGATTTATGAAAATGCCTCGAATATCCTATTGATGAGTATGTGGATTGTGAATGCATAAATTGGTATGAAATTGAACCGATAGGTTGGAGGAACTATGGTATGGTTCGGAATGGATGGAGTAATTAGCCTCGTTCCATTTTGTTTTCTCTTGTGATAATGTTATTGATGGATGGTAGTGCATAGCTTATGACTTACTGAGTTATAAACTCACTCGGTGTTTCCTTGTCACCTATTCTAGGTTTCTTGGACACATCTATTTTTGCGGGGTCAGGCCGTCATCGAAGTCATCACACCGGATAGCAAGTTTTGGTACTTTCTTCTTAGTTGGCTTAGAAGAACATTTTGGCATGTATAAGCTATTACGTTGTGTTTGAACTTTGGCATGTAAACTTTAAGCCATGCGAAAATGGCACGAATGTTCGATTGAGTTGGATCAAGGGTAGGCATGAAATGGACCTAGTTACTTTCGTAACAGATGCTGGCAGCAGCAGTGTCATGAGATTGAAAAATCACTAAAAATAGTAGGAGTGGAATTAATTGATGAATAAATTATGTAATCGAAGCTCGATGAGTCTGTTTTCATGAGGAAGTAACGAAAAGATCATATGGGCAGTATATTAAGAGATAATCAGATTTTTGTGGGACAGGGCCAGAACGGTTTCTGGATTCCCTGCTCCGACTTTGGAAATTCATTATAAATTAACCAGAGATAATTAGGGGTCGTACCATATATGTACAGATTCCTCTCTGAGTTTAGTTTTCATAGAAACAAACGGCATCAGTATTGAAGCCCCGTGCAGGGAGATATCCAAGTCGTAATGGGCAAAGGTCAGTGTAGTCGACCCCTGCAACATGGGAGACTTTGACTAATAAACTGTACTAATTGGCCAGACCAAAATTCTAGAAAAAAATACTTAGATGGGCACATGAGTCTAGTTTCTGGTAAAATTACGAAACTGATTTTTGAGTTACGAAACTCAAGATATGATTTTTAAAACGACTAGTACACAGATTGGGCAGTGTCTGGAAAATAAATTTTATAAGGGGTTAAAGTCAGTTAACACCTCGTGTTCGACTCCGGTGTCGGTTTCGGGTTCGGGGTGTTACAGGTTGACATTGTATGATGCCAAGGTAGATTGTAAACAAAAACATTAAAGTTGAAATGTGAAAATGGTGAATTCTTTGGGTTGAAACAGATGAATCAAATAAATTGCCTATGGCGATTTCTCACATGTCTGCATAGAAATACATGAGGAAAGGGTGTGAAGCTTATCTGGCCTATGTAATGAATACTAAGCTGTCTAAATTGAAGCTTAAATCAGTACCGATAGTCTGTGAATTTCCAGATGTATTTCCAGAGGAATTGCCTGGATTGCCTCCGAACAGAGAGATAGAGTTTGCCATTAATTTGTTGCCGGGGACTGCACCGATCTCGATTGCTCCATATAGAATGGCTCCGACTGAATTAAAAGAATTGAAGGCTCAGTTGCAAGAGTTAACAGACAAGGGATTTGTGAGACCGAGTTTCTCTCCCTCGGGTGCTCCTGTATTGTTCGTAAAGAAGAAGGATGGCTCAATGAGGCTTTGCATTGATTACCGTCAGCTCAATAAGGTAACTATAAAGAACAAGTACCCGTTGCCAAGGATTGATAATTTATTCGATCAGTTAAAGGGGGCCACAGTGTTTTCAAAGATTGATTTGAGGTCTGGTTACTACCGGTTGAGAGTTAAGGAGTCGAATGTGCCGAAATAGCCTTTAGGACAAGGTATGGACATTATGAGTTCCTTGTGATGCCTTTCGGCTTAACAAATGCTCTAGCTATATTTATGGACTTGATGAACTGAATCTTTCGGCCATATTTAGATAAGTTTGTAGTAGTGTTTATAGATGACATTCTAATTTATTCTCGGGATGAGTCTGAGCACGCCGAACACTTGAGAACCATATTGCAGATCTTGAAAGAAAGAAACTGTTTGCTAAGTTTAGTAAAAGTGAGTTCTGGCTTCGTGAAGTCAGATTTTTGGGACATATAGTCTCAGGTGAAGGTATTCGGGTGGATCCGAGCAAGATTTCCGTGATCGTTGATTGGAAACCGCCAAAGAATGTATCCAAGGTTAGAAGCTTTTTAGGCTTGGCAAGGTATTATAGATGTTTTGTCGAGGGATTTTCGATGATTGCCTCTCCTATGACTAAGTTGCTGTAAAGAATGTTAAGTTTGAATGGACTGATAAATGCTAGCAAAGTTTTGAAAGCTAAAAGCACGATTGACTGAAGCACCAATTTTAGTACAGCCCGAGCCGGGGAAGGAGTCCGGGATTTATAGTGATGCATCATTGACAGGCCTTGGATGTGTGGTAATGCAAGAGGGTAAAGTGGTAGCTTATGCCTCGAAACAGTTAAACCGTATGAGAAGAACTATCCTACACATGATTTGGAATTGGCCGCTATTGTCTTTACCTTGAAGATCTGGCGACATTATTTGTATGGTGAAAAATGCCAAATTTTTACTGATCACAAAGTTTGAAGTATTTAATGAATCAAAAGGATTTGAATCTGCGACAGTGAAGATGGCTTGAATTGTTGAAGGATTATGAGCTATGATTGATTATCATCTGGGAAAGCGAATGTAGTTGCTGACGCTTGAGCAGGAAGCGAATGTAGTTGCTGACGCCTTGAGCAGGAAATCTCTTTTTACTTTGAGAGCCATGAATACAGGGTTAGCATTGTCCGATGATGGGTCAATCTTAGCAGAGATGAGGGCTAAACCGTTATTTCTCCAGCTGATTTGTGATGCTCAAAAGAACGATAGTGAGTTGCGAACCAAGAGAACTCAGTGCGAATTGGGTTACGACTCAGATTTTTGAGTTGGACCAGATGACTGTTTGATGTTTCGAGACAAGATATGTGTACCAAAAATGATGAATTGATTCAAAAAATATTACATGAGGCATATAGTGGCTGTTTGTCAGTTCACCCTGGTAGCACAAAATGTATAATGATTAAAGAGTTATATTGGTAGCCAGGCATGAAAAGGGACATTTCTGAATTTGTAACAAGTGTTTGATCTATCAAGAAGTAAAACCTGAGCATCAAGTGCCTTCAGGATTACTCCAACCGTAATGGTGCCTGAGTGGAAATGGGATAGGATTACCATGGATTTTGTAACCGGTTTGCTCTGACTCTAAAAGAAGGATGATGTCTGGGTAGTGGTTGATAGGTTACAAGTCGGCTCACTTTATACGGTACGTATCGATTACTCACTTGATAATTAGCTGAATTATATATTGCCGAATTGTGAGGTTGCATGGGGTACCTATGTCTATAATATCAGATAGAGATCCGAGGTTTACCTCGAGATTCTGGAAAAAGTTACAAGAAGCTTTGGGCACAAATTGAACTTTAATACCGCGTTTCATCCAAATAGATGGTCAGTCGGAAGAGTAATCCAAGTACTCGAAGATATGCTTAGATGCTGTGTTTTAGATTTGAAGGCAGTTGGGAGAATATCTACCTTTGGTTGAATTTGCCTCAAGAAGCTTTGGGCACAAATTGAACTTTAATACCGCGTTTCATCCACAAATAGATGGTCAGTCGGAAAGAGTAATCCAAGTACTCGAAGATATGCTTAGATGCTGTGTTTTAGAATTTGAAGGCAGTTGGGAGAAATATCTACCTTTGGTTGAATTTGCCTACAATAACAGTTTTTAGTCAGTATACAGATGGCACTGTACGAGCCTTGTATGGTTGCAAGTGTCGGGCTCCTTTATATTGGACCGAACTTAGTGAGAGACGATTCACGGAGTTGATCTAGTTAAAGAACCGAAGAGAAAGTAAAAGTAATTCGTGATTGCTTGAAAGCTGCTTCAGATCGACAAAAGTCATATGCAGATTTAAAAGAAAAGAGATTGCATTTCAAGCGGGTGATAAAGTGTTCTTGAGGTGTCACCATGGAAGAAGATTCTGAGATTTAGCCGAAAGGCAAGTTGAGTCCGCGTTTTATTGGGTCGTACGAGATTATTGAGAGGATTGGACCAGTGGCATATCAGTTGGCATTACCGGCAGAATTAGAAAGAATCATAACGTGTTTCATGTATCAATATTGCGACGTTATCGTTTAGATCCTTCACATGTGATTTCTCCAACAGAAATTGAGATTCGATCAGACTTGACCTATGATGAGGAACCGATTAAGATTTTGGCTCGAGAAGTAAAACAGTTGAGAAAGAAAGTATAGCTTTAGTGAAAGTGTTATGGCAAAGATATGGACTAGAAGAAGCTACGTGGGAACTGGAGGAAGCCATGAGAAACAGTACAAACTTTTTACCGGTAAGATTTTCAGGGATGAAAATCCCTAAGGGGGAGAGTTGTAACAGCCCGATTTAGGGCCAAACGGAACAGTGGTTTCGAACCATGAATTTGAGGTTGAAAAAATTATTTTGATTAATTTTTAGTGTTTATATTATGATTGCATAATCGTGTGAAAATTTCGTTGCGAAATTTTATTGATTGGGTGTTTATTTGATGTTTAGGACTAAATTGAAATAGGTGAAAAATGTGTGTTCTTGTTCATAAGTACTTGATTGAAATGGGGGTTTAAGTAGAGGTCTTTAATGGAATTAGACCATTATACTTTATATGGACAAAAATTTGGACATGGATGGAATTTTTAGAAGTTTTAGTAGTAAGGGCATTTTGGTCATTTGCATAATAAATGAATAAAATGGGAAAAAGAACAAAAAATGTGTTCATTTTCATTTAGCTTGGCGAAACTTGCATGTTCTCTATAGGTAGGGTTTGTTTCAAGCTTTCAAGCTCATAGTAAGTGCATTCAAGCCCGTTTTTAATGTTCTTTACATTTTGAAATTCTCGTAGCTCGTTTACCTATTCTACCATTATTTTGAGTTGGGTTTATGTTTAAAAATTTACCCATGAATGATATGCATTTTTTTGATGTTTGATGGTAGAATATGAATGTTTGAGGTTAGGAGAACGATCTTTCTAAGCGATTTTTAGCGAAAACGAGCAAAACGGTATAATTGGTAAAATACCTAATGCTCATAGTGCATGTTAGAGTGAGAATTTGATGTTGTCATAGAAGAGAAAATGATCAGCATGTCATAAACATAAGAATAAGGGATGAAATTAAATTTCGAGCCTAGTGGCAAAATCGTAATTTTGTAAAAGTTAGGGGGCAAAAATGTAATTTTTCCATAATGTGATTTTTGGATTGAAATAAATAGTATGATTATTAAATTAGCTAAATGTGTTGTTATAGATCAAGAAAGGAGTGGAATCGACCTCGAACGAGGGAAGGAAATGTTTTGGACTAAATTGCAAAATTTCCATATTTTGCACTGACGTAAGTTTGTATGTAAATAATACATTAACTTCATTTACATTTTTATATTTCAGCCTATTATATAATTTTAGATGATTTTGAAGCATAAATCGACTATTGGAAGAATGGAAATAAGTAATAGAGAGAAAAATCGCGGTTGAACATTCGAAAAGATTGATAATATAGATGGAGCGTAGCTAGGTCACATGTATGGTGCTAAGTGCACATCATGTGTACAAGAGAGCTACGAGATACTATGTAGCAGCTAGGTCACATGTGTGATACGAGATGTATCCATGTAGACAAGAGAGCTACGGGAGAGCTAAATGTAGCTAGGTCGCATGTGTGATTCCAAGTGAGGACACCATATAGACAAGAGAGCTATGAGATAAATTGTCTAGGTCACATGGGTGGTACTAAGTGTTCACCATGTGTACAAGAGAGTCGAATTATATGAAATATGATGGTGGGGCTGTGTGCTGAAACCATCAAGTATCAAGGATTGATCCGAATTGTTCAACGGGATGGTTTTAAGGTGAAATTGTAATCATGGACCCTATACTTGTGATGTATGAAATGTGGTGAAAATGAATTGTGATATGCATGTTAAAATGAGGTTAATACAAAGAAAGTGTGAAAGAGTGAATTAGCATAATACTGTTTGGACAGTCACAGTGATGTGATTTGAAAAATCACCAAAAATAGTAGGAATTTAATTAGAGGCTGAATGAGATATGAAATTAAAGCTTAATGAGTCTATTTCCATGTAAAGAAACAGAGCAAGTAAGGAACTCTATATTTTGAGAGATTTATATTGTGTGTGACTCGCTCAGAATGACTATGTGATCCCCTGTTCTAACTTTGAAAAATCAGTAAAACTTGTACAAAACAATTAAGAAATATAGTTATATTTATAGATTCCTTATTGAGTCTAGTTTTAAATGAAACAAATTTCATGGATATTTGAATTGTGTACTGGGATAAATTCAATTCGTAGTGAACAGAGGTCAGATCAGTCCGAGCTGTATAACAGGGGAACTTTAACTAATAAACTGTAATATTGAACGGACAAAAATTCTAGAAAATTTTAGTAAGAAGTAATATAGTCTAGTTTCAAAAAAATTTTATGGATTTGAATTTAGAGTTTGTAACTCGAGTTATGATAATTTAGTGATATGATGTAGGAGAGACGCTTGACCAAAGTGGAGTAAATAGTAAAATTAAAAAGTAGATCCTTGAGTTATGTGTAAACATATTAAATTCTTTATTCATTATTTATATACTTGCTTACTAAGCTATAAGCTTACTTTCTTTCTCTCTTTGTCTTATAGTGTCGTCCAGCTTGCATAGGAGTCAAGAATCGTTGAAGATCTGCCTACACTATCAATACTTTTGGGTATTTGAATTGAACATTTTGAATTATGGCATGTATAGTAGACTTAGTTATTTTGCTACGTGTCATAATTGTCTAGGTTTAAAATATTAATTATAGTATCTAATCGATTATTTTGTACGAAGCTTTTGAAATTGGCTAGTATTGTTAAAGGCATATATTATAATGATTCATGATCTAATTACACGCCATATTTTTTGTCTCATTTTATTAAATAGTATGTACTATGATTTGTTAATACCTCGTACCCGTTCCAGCGACGGATTGGGTAAGTGGTGTTACAGGATGAGTTTCGGTATTTGTTGTGGATACTTGTCAGCTTGTATGAGCAGCATCATGTTGCTACATTCTGACCATCAGCTTGTGTGAGCAGACCTATTTATGGCTCAGTGAGCAATGATGGAAAGGAAGGAAAATGAATGGTTCGACCATATTTTAGAACTTGTGTGAGCTCCGTGTATCTATATATCAAGTGGTTCATGGGCATGAAAGGAGGAACGGTAAGTGTTCTAGTCGACTAATTGAACTTGGAAAGTATGAATTAATGATCTGTATTATCATGATATGGAAAATATAAATTCAATGGTGATTGTCATGTGATTTACTTTCATTTATAATTTATGAATTATTGTTAATGTATAATATTGTTGTTGATGATGCTTGGCTTGTGAGTATTTGTTGGATTGTTCAGTTTAAATTTAAGGTTATGCATTTGAAATGGTAAGTTATGTTATTTACAAACTTACAACATTATTGCTTACGTAGTTTCTTCCTATGCCTTATACTTTAGATTATCGAAGCTTGATCGTTTGGAAGCTCATCGGTAGACCTATCACACCTATCCAGCGATTATATCTATTAGATTTGATGTTTTAGTCAATGTTATAATGACATGTATAAGTGGAATGTGTTTAATGATCTAGTTATTATGTTTGGCATGTGTATGTTATTATAGTTGATGTACTTATGGTACTTGGATGCCTTGATGTCGGTGTTATTATGGCTAAGTTGATGCCATGTTTTGAATGAACAATTTGGTATGTGATGGTGTACTTCAATGTGGTCAATTATGGTATAATTTGCTATGGAATTGAGCTAGATATGTATGGATGAGTTATGGCCAAATATGTAAAAGATTAGGTAATGTTCTTGTTTGTGATTGAAGGTGCCCACATGGCAATATTGGTTGGATGGAATCTTGGCTATTGAATTGTTCTTATTATGCATGTTTTGGTATGTTTGATGCTTTGGTTAAAGGTGCAAATGGCTTGTAGGTGTATGCTTTGAATGGGTGAAGGAAATTATAATAGCCCGTCTTTCAGTGGTGTCGAAAACATGGTTTCGGGGCCACCAAACGACGAGTAAGTTTGTAAATATTATTATTTAATTTTACGAGTCATGTGACTTTGAAAAGGTTTTTGATTTGATATTATGTTATTTAAGCGATTTATTAGTTTTGAGGGTAGACCTTAGGTCAAATGGTTTTAGAAAATACCGTAATATTTTTTAAATATTTACGAAGTTTCATTAAGATGGTATAAAGTTTCATTGAAAAATTTTAACATTTGATAGTTAATTATTAAAAAGGATTAAATCATAAAAAGATGTAAAATTTAATAATTTTTATTTGAGTGATAAATGGCTTTTGAATAAATGAAGGGACTTAAATGGTAATTAAACCATTATGAAACTGGTGGACGTTAGTAGGCTTTAGTTGTAAAGTTGATTATTATTATAAGGGAAAAGAGTAAATTATAAATAGGTGTATTATAAAACATGATAAAATACATTATCTTCTTCTTCATTGAAATCCCACCACAAACCCTAAAGGAGAAGGAAACATATTCGCCCAACTTTGTCTTGGCGATTTGGTAAGCAAATTTTGCCCGTTTCTAATCATTTTTATGTTTTTGGAGATCGTTGCAAACTAGGTCCAGCTACCCGTACCATCATTTTTTGAAATTTTTAAAGATTGTGAATTTTGCCACTTATGAATCTATGTGATTTTAGATGTTAAGTATGAATTTGAAATGTTGATTGATTATTTAAAAGTATTTTGTTAAGTGATTTTGATGAATTTTTTGATTAGGGACTAAATTGTTAAAATAGTTAAATAAACAAGGATTTGATGTGAAATTATTGCAAAATGGGTTGTATTGGGTGCCATGAATATTCTGTTGGCATGGGTTTGCTTTAAAATGGTTAATTTGCATGTTTTAGGCTAGAGACTAAAATTGGAATAAAAGTAAAATGTTAAGGGCAATTTTGTAAAAATCATAAAAAGACTAAATTGCGTAAATACATTATTTATTGTCTTAATTAATATATTGAATAAAATTATTAATTTAGAATCAAGATCGGGTGGAAAATGAGGAGAATGAAAATTATCAAAATGCCCCTATACTTTGACATTTTTGCAACTTAGCCAGGTAAAGTTCGTACATTTAAATAGCGTTTTAAATTTTTGTTTTAAATGCTATCATGTTATATTATATTTCATGCTCAACAGAAAATCCAACGACGTATCGACGATCATAGAATATGGAAGGGATAGCTTCGATATTGATTATGAAAAGGGATGGTGACGACCATCAACTATGAAAAGGGATGGTGACGACCATACAAATATGAAAAGGGATAGCTTCAAATATCGATTATGAAAAGGGATGGGTGAAAACTATCAACTATGAAAAGGGATGGGTGACGACCATCGATTAATGAAAAGGGATCGTTTCGACCATCGATATGAAAAGGGACGGCTCTGATCATCATTTAGCACACTTTTGGGTGAGCTCCGATAAGGGTTTCTGATTGACTTTACTACGAAAAATATAGAAAAGGTGTGATGTAACTAATAATCAATTATTGATATTCATGTTTATGAAAGATATGATATAAGTGAGACATGTTATGTGCCATATCTTACCATGTGATGATATTGCTAAGTTGTGTGTTTAATCACTAGCTTGTGGCTATAGTTAATGTTATGTTTATGTCTTATGTGTATGCAAATGAAACGGTAAGTGTTCAATAAGACGTGTAATAATAAAACTCAATAGAATGGTGATACATGGAAACACATGATATGTTGCTATGGATGATAAATCCAATTGAATCATACTCAAGTATAATGGGTATCCATGCAAATTCATATGAATCATGTTTAAGTGAACTAGCAGTGTTGCTGATGTGCTAGGGCTTATGCCAAGCTTGTGGATATGATTGAAGTTTATGGTTATGCCTTGTAATATGCATATGAAACGAGTAAGAAAAGGGAATGAAACGTTAAGTATGTAATTGGGATGTATTATGATGTTATAAAAGTTTAATATGATAAATGATGTATTATATGTAAGCAAACTGCTATGTTATGAATGATATACCTATGTCATGGACAAATACACCGAATTGAGTCTAATAATGTTGTTTAGGCTTATGATAAGATTGGGGATGGAATGGAAAGTAAGTAATAGAAAGATATATAATCCTTAAAGGTTGATGATTATGTTATGTTCATGAAATTCTATCATGTTTAATGGTCATAAATATGCGACATTAATAGACTTAATCATTTCTGAGTTGATGATCATATGATTTAAATCTTAAGCATTGCATAGATTTATGTTTATTCTATAAAGTTTATTATGAATTAGAATATTATGCCTAAAGTTTTATACGAGCTTACTATCCTACATTTATTCATAGTTATTTTCTTTTATTTTACAATCCTAACATGTCATGATTTTTATCGTAGATTTTAATGTTTTTGTAACACCCTAAC